>NC_090267.1:316995111-317295111 GCF_040414725.1 Anabrus simplex | reverse complement strand
ATATCCATATGTGGCTAGCAGGAGTGACCAGTTTTAAGGAAAATATTGGATAGGAAGAGCATTTTTGGATACGAGGTTTTGCTCGCGTAGCGACAATATATGGAGAAGGAAATAATGAAAACGCATTGAAGAATTTCATTATACAATTCTTACTCCACATTATTTAAATTTATGTAAATTATTAGATACATTTTATTTCCTGTACTAATACAGAAATATGAGCTATATTAATTTAAAACTGAAAAATTGTGAAACGGAGTCCAAATTGGCAGGTTTGATTCCAGTTCACTCGAGCGTTATTTGCAGATGCTGAATAAAATATACCAGCATCGTGTCGGTGGAACTACTGGCAGTAAAAACACTCATGTGGGACAAAATTCTAAAACTTCATTGCCCTTGTAAATGTATGTGTTAATACATCGTCGGCCTAGTTCTAATACAAACGTATCTGACATTGCTGTTTCTATTCATTATTTTCCTTAAGACCGGTCACGCCTCCTAGCCACATATGTATATCCAGTTCATCAAATAATTTTCCTTGTGCTCATTTTCCAATGCAGAAGTGGAAAGGAAAATGACAGTAAAGACATTATTTTGTAGGAATGCGTAAATACGCCATTCAAGCATACATTCCTACATTGCGGTACGGTAAGTCAGATACGTAGTATTACAACTAGGCCGTCGATATATATCTTTATCAACATTATTTATTTATTTATTTATTTATTTATTTATTTATTTATTTATTTATTTATTCATTTATTTATTTATTTCACACCTCTACAGTGCTACTGTGGAGGCGTTCTCTTTACTTTTACAGTTCCATATTTGGTATTTTCTTTCCAACCTGACTTCAACGGACTCTACTCTTCCTGTACAGAACAAGAATGATGATGTTTCTTCCCGTTGTTGTTGCTGTTGTATTGTTGTTGTTGTTGTTGTTGTCGAAATTGCTTAATTTACGAGTCAATGGTTTTAAACATCATGTACGTGTTCGTTATCGCATACACTTATACTCTGCACACATGTGCTGAGGTTGAGAAATATACTGTACAAGGCTTGCATAAGGCTGATAATCTCATTATTTTCCTCTGCAACAAAGATTACCACAACCATATCTGAGCAACATTTGAACAGTTTGCATTCAACCTACGGCGAAGAACTTAGTACATCCTCAGCACCACCGACTACATACATTTCTGTCTGCCCATTCCTCGCTATACGCATGGCTTCCCGTGTAAGAGTTCTTTTCCAGTTGATGATTACAGAGAACAGCAGATAACAACTAAAATATTGCGCTCACATCATTGGAAGCCTCAAGTGTAGGAATCTGTTAAACAAAGAATATTGAGTCTTTGTTAACTATTCAGTGTACTGTTCTGTAAAGCCCAAAACTGTAAAGATATTCATGTAATTCTTTTCAACAGCGAATTGGATAAGGAACGGCTACAAGTCATATCCAGGAAAGGAGACCAGAAAGGAAGCGAACGAGAAACATGAGCAGAAGCTTCAAATTTCAATAAGGCGGAAATATTCCTCTTGTTCGAAGACCTTAACGTTGTAACTGGCAGTGGTAGAACAAATGCGTCAATATTTAAGGAATTTAGTAGTGGAGAGCTTAGGCCATGCCGCTTTCAGCCATGCGATTCTGCACGACAGCAATTTGTCATTTGATTACTACCATCTAACAAAGAAACACAAGATCACAATTTCTGGACCTTGATATTGCAATAGGGATTGTATTATCAGTTCTGTGTTAAAGGACTTGACGGTGAAATCCATCCGCTATGTTACTTGGAACCACACCGAACCAAGCAACTTTGTGAGTTTCTCCCTTTCATAGAGGATTTTCGAAAAACTTATATATTCTTTGTAGTCGATCAAAATACATGCTTAATAAAGAATATGCACATTTTTTACAATTATGACATCAGTGATAAAACGCAACACTTGAGTCATAACAGTCCAGATAGTATGACGTTCTATTTTTCTACCGATGAGCGTCTTCTGTAGTTTCAGTGTGATTTCTGCGAATATCTAAAAGAACTTCAATTCGATTCCAAAAATTTATACAAAAGGGACACCTCTAAAGGAACTCTCTTTGGAGAATCAAGTGCCTCATAAGTCATTAATCTGTTACGTTGGTTTTTTTATGTGTAGTAACGAGGGCATTTTCAGGAGATCCAACTGAGAATATGTCCAGTTCTATAGAGTTCGGAGGATGAAGGAATGCCATGACTGACTCACGGTGTTTTCATAATGCCGCTGAGAGACTACTTAAATCTGATATTGTAATGTCGGTCAAGGATGAGAATGCTACTCACAAATAGAATTCTTAAAATAACACTAAGTGAAAATGAAGAAACCAAACCTGCTGTGTTTCCTAAAGAATTTTTTCTCTTTCTTGAAGACTTCTGTCAGATTTCTGCAGCAGGCCACGTGAATTTTGAAACTGCTTCCCAAATACTATTAGTCTATGCGAGTATTTAATGTGAGTTGGCCTAACTGAAGAAAGAAACGGATGCCATTCGTTCCTAAATAACACTTCGACTGTAGCTAATGATTCTCAATTAATGAGTCTGATTTTTTAAACAAAGAGGGCTTCGATATTCTTGACAGTAGTGTGTATTTTTACTTATTGGACTGAAGCGATTTGCCTTGACAGCCCTACCATATTGTAAAAATTCTGAATGTCTGCTTCAAACTATGACATCATTTATACACCCAGCAGTGTACTAGTGTACTAAATTACATGTTAACTGCTCTAGTGATACGAATAGCAATGTATTTGCTGCAAAACTAGTTGCCGAGAAGTTTTAAAAATCCATTCCATGCCAACGTAGTAAATAAACATATGAAAAAGTGTTTCGTTTCATGAATACGTTGAAACTAACTTCTGGGAAAGTACTATGTCACGTGAAATGTAATTTTCTCGTGCTTCTGACATTGATATACTGTAAGTCTTCTGTTTCTCATGTTTCCTGCTATTTATTTTTGTTCCTACTGCCCTAGTTTGTTGATTTAGAGGAAGTGATATCATAACAAGCATTTCTTACTTATATATTTCTATCTTGGCTTCCAAAATTTTGTACTCATCCTATAAGACAATGATTTTATCGTGATATTTATTCGACTTTTGTAGATATATTAAAAAGTAATTTGTTTTCATCATATCTAAAAATATAATACACCTTTAAATGCAGCACGGCGTGTGTACGTGAGCGATGAGGTGTAGTTTGCTGTGCATAAACTTGGCGTAAACGTAAATGATATTCCCCTCATCGCGTTCGCTCAACGAATATAATTCACCAGCTGTTCTGAGGTGCCACCTAGCGGTCAATTCGTGGCGACTCTCATTACACACCATAAAGCTAAATGAGCAGGCAGTTAAAGTGAGCGATTCAAGGCAGGTAGCAGTGATCCAATGAGATGTGATTTTACGTTAAATGGTGTCTAATTTCAAGTTCTGAAACAACTTTATGGATGCTAGTGTAAGTAAATTGTGAACATGCATGAAATTACACACCGAAATATCACAGTCCACCATCACGTGATTCATAAATACAGTAATTACACGTAAATAATAGGTCAACGCTTCCTACACACATTGCATGAAATAACTTTCGAAATAAAATATCAAAGCACGAAAGGAACATCGAAGTCTGAAGATAGGGAGTTCGGGTACTGATTTGTAAAATAATTAATTAGGGCAAGTCAGGTTCTTTGTGTTAGCCAGCACTTGGCATCACGTTATCAGCCTCACAATTATCACCACGGTAACTACCTTAATATTTCTTCTAATAGTTTAACGTTGCAGGAACACATAAAGATTTCGGTGACGTGAGGATGAGAAAGATATATAGCAAGGTGGCTTTCATTGTGTTCAGCCCTGCTATCTGTCTGGTTGAAAATGGATAACAAGAATAACCACATTTAGAGTAGCTGGTGGTGTTTTTTTTTTACCATTCCCTTCCTGAATGCAAGTTTACAATTTTATGACCCAGACCATGTAGTCAAATAGTCCTTCATATCTGAAGTATTCAGCTATCACCTTAACGAGATTATTTATTCGAAGTAAGCAAGACATTTATGGGACACAAATATTATTCAAGAGTATTTGAGCGATAGTTTGAATTCAAGAACTAACATGACACACTAGGAAATACTTGGAAAAATGATTTTAAATGAGAGTACTGAATCTTTCTTCTTTCTACGTATTTTAAAGAAGGGAAAGAAACACGTCTCACACTGTAAGTTTCTTGGTAATTAGTGCAGGATGGGCGTTTCAGCTATTGGAACAAACAAATCAATTAGCAAAAGATTACCTAAATCGTCTTATGCCGTCAAGTAAGTAGGAGGGTGCTAATAGGGAAGTAATATTTTATTCACTTCACTAATTGGACAATTTATGAATGTTCAGCGCTGAAATAATGACAGAGCAAAAATTATCACCAAAAAGGTGTCATCGTTTTAAAGAAGAAATTGATGTAGAAAGTATAAACTAACTTTGTGTTCCGACTTAGATAGAAATATATTATGTAAGTTAACGAATGCTTTCTCGAAGCCGTTATCAGACCGTCCCTGTGACACATCCCTCACAACAAATTAATAAGTTCAGTACATACAGCCTATTAAGAAATAACCTGGGGCATCAAATCATGAGCATCGCACATTGTATCGCAATCTAACGTGCCGTAGTGGGAAGACCAAATCATCTAATGATAACTTGCGAAAAGCAGATGAAACTTCTGTGGGATCGATTGAAGTACGTCCCTTGAGGTGGAAAGAGTTCTTCGATGAACTGTACGCAGTCGAGCCACCGCAATGCCAACAGGCAGAGTAATTGAGTATATATTTCCCAACGTGCGACTCTGATCCAACTCTCGATGAAGTAAAGACACCAATATGATCGCTGAAGAATGAGGAAGTGCCCAGGGTAGACCAAGTTAAATCAGAAGTCATTCAGACCAGAAGTGAAGTTCTGCTCCGTCGACTGCATGCATTGCCGATTCCGATTCGACAAACGTAACAAATCCCGTCTACAGGCCCGATCGACAAGAAGTGTGACAAAATCGTTTGTAGGAACTATCACTGAATTAGTGTGCTTCGAATCGTTGGCGCTGTATTCATGAATGTCTTCCGGTAAAGGCAATAGAAATAACACGGAAACAGTAGCCAAAAGGAACAAGTTGGATTTCGACAACACCCGAGTGACTGCGAACAGATATTTATACTTAGATAGTTAATGCGGAAAAGGATCTACTGCGGCAGATGAAAATTTTTCATTGTTTTTATTCATGATGATGATGATGATGATGATGCTTGTTGTTTAAAGGGGCCTAATATCTAGGTCATTGGCCTCTAACTGTACGAAATGAGACGAAATGTAATGACAATCTAAAAGGCCAAAATCATCCATTGACCAGAATTCAAAACGTGATGATAAAAAATGAAGGGCTGAATATGAATTTAAACCAATCAGTGGATCCGACCCGCAATGACTCACATTCCCAGAGACTATCGTAAAACAATAGTACGGTATTACTGACCAAGGGACTGCTTCTAAAGCACAATTCTGAATCGATGACGTTTGTTGTCTAAAGGAGTTCAAAATCCAGTTCATCGGTCCCTCATAATGGTACTTACGGCTAGTAAAGTATAACCATGGTATCTGTCATGTTGCGATACTAATCCACTAATACCACACATTATGGTACTACTCACAGGTAATGTAATACGCGCATGTAACGCAGACCTATTGTGTTTCTAACATTGCGGTGCCACTTACAGGCAAAGCAAACCTATGGTGTTCCTCATACAGGTGTACTAATCACAACGACTCGTACTATCCCATGGTGTTCCTCACATAGTGGGTACTAATCACCGGCAACGCAGACCCACGGTGTCGCTCATATAGTAGTACTAATCACAGGCAACGCCCAGACCCGTGGTGTTTCTCACATAATGGTACTAATTATAGGCAACATAAGCCCGTGGTGTTCCGCATGTAGTGGTACTAATAACGGGTACTGTAAATCCCATCCTAACTCACACTCAATTGCTACTAATCACAAACCTATTGTATATCTAACATAGTGGTACTACTCGCAAGTAAACGCGACTCATAGTGTTCCCCGTGTGATGGTACTAATTACAAGTAGTCTCATGGTTCTAATTCGATCATCCCTTGGTTGCCCCTTTTAGTCGCCTCTTACGACAGGCAGGGGATGCCGTGCTGTATTCTCCGTCTGCGGCATCCACCCACAGGGGGTTGAGTGTTTGATGCGCGAGAGCTATTTTATTTCGCTCAAGTCCGCCGGCAAGCAGGTCAGGAACCCCTATCCGTCACCTGGGACGCGCCACGTAGGAGTATCACCTCTCCCCCTGCTACGCCAGCGTAGTAGGTTCGTCGTGTTTTTATTGATTTCCTGTCAACATTTGCTTGCACGCATTGGACTATCCTCCAGAAAGCACTAGAGGCCGAACACATAACACGAAAAATCATCAGACTCCTCAACACAACCTACAACCGCTCAGGTAGCTGTGTACGTGCCCGAAATGAACTATCTGTAGATTTTCTCGCTCGAACTGTAGTGCACAAAGGCGACGTAGTCTCTCCGTTACTCTTGAATGTTGTCGATTCAAACATGAGGAAAACATTTCTTGGTCGGCGTGTGGATTTCAGCATTCTGAGAGCAAAGTTGTGACTGACCCCATATTCATCGAAGAAAGAGCAATAATTGCTGATACTGACGCCGAAGACAGCGAAATCTCGTACATTACAGCACGTGCCCCGCAGTCTTATTGCCTCAAGATCGACACTGAGAAGACCAACACAACGGCAACTGATGGATCAGAAGTCAGTATCCATCGGTCAGGAGCACAGTTAGAATAGGTGACTGAATTCAAGATCCTTTGATCATTGGTAATATACACGAAAGTGGCAACCTCGGCGGTTATCTATAGCAAAACTGGAAAGAAAGTGGTATCTTTTGTCTGTTTTAAATGAAACCTCTGGAAGGAGAAGAAGAAGAAAAACAAGAAGAATGTTACTCTAAAGAATAAAATCCACCTCAATCGGACACTTATCCTCCCGATACTCCTGTATGGGTCCGAAACATTAGCACATCTCAAGGTCAACTGCCACAAGCCCGTGGTATACCAAATGCGTGTCTACTAGTGATTTCTGTGTCCGATCCTGTTCGAAACAAAGTCATTCATAAAAAGTGCAACCGCCAGACACCTATCAAATATTTCAATGGTTCGGCCAAAAATGTACAGTGAACACCTCTCGACTACCACACCAACTAATCTGGTGACTATGACCTACCCAATGGTAGATCCAACGAACTACCACAAAGAAAACCAAGCTTAAGAATATCTAGAAAATTTTATTAATAATAATAATAATAATAATAATAATAATAATAATAATAATAATAATAATGGTATTTGCTTTACGTCGCTCTAACTACTCTGTTACGGTTTTCGGAGACGCCGAGGTGCCTGAATTTAGTCCCGCAGGTGTTCTTTGACGTGCCACTAAATCTACCGACACGAGGCTGACGTATTTGTGCACCTTGAAATACCACCGGACTGAGCCAGGATCGTACGTGCCAAGCTGGGGTCAGAAGGCCAGCGCCTCAACCGTCTAAACCATTCAGCCCGGCGAGAGAGAGTTCTAAAAAGGCCACAATCTCACGGCGTTGAGGGAAATTATTTCCAGAACTCTTCAACGATGAATATCCACGAACAACACGCGAATCTAACACTGAATCTCAGGTAAGAAGCAGGAACGCAGAGCCTACGCCATTGGACTGATACAATTCCTACTAATTGATATAATAACACAGATTGGTACTCCCTTCCTTTTTGACCGCTGAGATAATGAAAGAGATCATTTCTACGAGCGATTGAATATCACTACAGAAATGCAGGTCCATTATTTCCTAAAAACCGTAGAAAATTTAGACTATGATGTGGGTCGTTGGCATCTGGAGCGATGTTGGCGAAGTAATTCATCTCCAATGTATACTACGTAATTCATACTAGGGCTCTGCGATGATCAATCCATTTCCCGATACTTACTGTCCATAAGCATTTCCACAGGCCAGAGAACATTCCCATGCTGATAGAGTCTATCGTTGACACACAATTGATGTTCTATCATAGATAATACATAACTGGTCAAAATGTCCTGACACCAATCGTTCAGTTATGCGAGAAAGTAAGTATTGTATGAAGGAACCCTTTATTGGAATGTTACCTTCTCCACTATACAGGCGTTCGTAACTCTCACACTCCACTATACAGGCGTTCGTAACTCTCACATAGGACAACCACAAGGTATGGAGTGGTGTACATGGAAGAATTCGCTTTATAGTCGTCCGTTCGACCGAAGAAGCCCATTATTCTTGACTCGGGTCGCACAGTAACGGCGCTTGTGCTGGATGACAGCCCGTGGGTTGTAGTTCCATGCCTGTTGCACTTGGTCGGTCTACACAGGGACGGTTAATGCCGTTTGTGGATGATGCTGGAGTTGTCTTCCAATGATGTCCCATACGTGTTTGATTGGGGACCGATCGGGGGATCGAGCAGGCCACTCTGTAGAGCAGGTTGGGTTACAAAAGCGGCATGGGGGCATGCATTATCCTGTTTTAAAACACCCTCTGGAATGCTGTTCATGAATGGTAGCACAAGAGGTCGAATTACCAAATGTACGTACACATCTGCAGTCAGAATGCATGGGATAACGACGAGACTGCTCCTGCTGTCTTAGGAAATTGTTCCCCTGGCCAGAACTCCCGGTGTAGATCCAGTGTATCGACGCCGCAAAGAGGTGGAATGCAGGCGCTCACCTAGCCTCCTTCTAATCAACACACGGCCATCACAGGAAACATGGCAGAACCGGCTTTCATCGGAAAACACAACGGACCTCCACTCCATCCTCCAACGAACTCTCGCTTGACACCACTTAAGTCGCAATCGGCGGTGGTTTGGGGCAAGTGGAATTCACGCTGTAGTGCGTCTGGCTTGGAGCTGTCCTTCAAGTAACCGATTTCAAACAGTTCGTTGCGTCACTGTGGTGCCAAATGCCGCTAGAATTGCTGGTGTAGACGCAATCTGCTGCGCCACAGCCATACGCCGAATAAACGGTCCTCCCTCTCGGTGGTGCCACGGGGACGTCCGGAGCCCTGTCTTCTTGAGAGCGTACCTTCTCGTGACCACTGCTGCCAGCAGGCATGCACAGTGGAGACATTCCTGCCAAATCATTCTGCAATAACGCGGAAGGAAAATCAACCTGCATGTAGCCATATTATATGGCCCTGTTCATCCGTAGTGAGCTGTTGATACTGCCCTCTTCGTCTTCATAAAGGCATTTTTGACCCACGTACAGTCACTCCGCCCAGTCTCACAAGTAACTAACGCTCGCGCACATTATAGCCCGTGCAACGTCGTGGGGCGGCTACCAGCGCCACGCTAATGCTATTTGCGGGAAATTTGAATCAACGTCATATTTCAGATGTATAAACACGCCTACCAACATTCGTTAATCTATCAGTACTCCTTCTTCGTGCTTGGGTATTTTCTTTCCGCCAGTGTATTACAGATTTAAATGTATGATAATGATTATACTGGGGACACACACACACACACCTTTCAATAAATTACTCCTGTGAGGAGGAATGATATCCCAGTTATTATTTCTCGGATGGTGCTGCAGTAGAAGCGCCTTTTCTCAACACCGCGATGTGAATAAATTACACTACCAATACATCACAATGAGTAAGTCTGAAATTCAAAACAAATTAGCGTATTCGCCGGAAATATCCATTCAGGTGCTGCTATAAAGTGAACGTATTGTACATCTCTGTAGCCCACAATTAGTCTCAAAGCTTATAGGACACTATTACACAATTCAGGACCGGCCGCGTTGTAGAACAAAATGTGCGCCAACCATAGATTATGTACTGTACATCAATTCCCGGAACGTGGGATTATAATTAATTATGATTCCACGCTCCGGGAATCTAGGTCAGCACTAAAGGACACTCACTACTGCGTGGAAATATAGGTACATGAGTGTTATAGAATGCAAGTTACAGCATATTGTAGAACCATGACAAAGAGAATGGAATTGTATTCGCCATGATAGAACATAATGATAACATAGAAGGAAGGAGGTATCTGAAACTTATCAGTAACTATCGCTAATTGTAATATCTAATGCAATGGCGTCCACTACATGCGTCATGTTAAATTGATACTTTTCCACGAAAGCACGTGGCAGTAAAGTGAAGTACCATAAATCTGAACAAAGTGAAGATAGAATCTGGGTCAGATCACAGAGTTTATTGAACGGTACAGTTTCTGATCCGAAGTTCTGCGTAATTCTCCCTACTTCTCGGTTCATCTGAAACCGGGAGTGGCACTATGGCTGAAGACTCATGAAACCAATCGTTGACGGTAACCTCCTGTCTGTTAGGTTATCAGCCCAGAGGCTGGTTGGATCCTCAAACAGAACCACTAAAGGCTATGCAGTTATAAGGAAATCGCACAAACCAATGGCAGCACCATATTCAGGCGTACTAGGCAAGATGAGAAGTGAGGTAGTTTGCCATTGCTTTCCTCATTGGACCAGAAAGTGCTACTGCAGCACGACTGATCCTATGAGCAACACCTTTCGCAGCACTCAGAGACTAGTAGTGCTCCAAATGTCATTACTTGGCACTACCCATACCCCAGCAGCTTCCATACTGTCACAGCCATGGATGAGACTGGGACTTCGGTGGAAGCTACACTTCGTTCTTATCTGTTCTATAGAAAAGAGCAAGATGTCTCTTTACTTAAACTCTTTATCATAATAATAATAATAATTTCGTGTGGCTATTTCTAGCAGAGTGCGGCCTCGTAAGGCGGACACTCCGATGAGGGTGGGCGGCATCTGCGTGTTATTGTTGTGGAGGAATAGTGTTATGTGTGGTGTATGAGTTGCAGGTATCTTGGGGCAGTACTTACACCCCGGGCCAAGGGAATTAACCATTTAAGGTTAAAATCTCCGACCCGGCTGGGAATGGAACCCAGGACCCTCTGGACCAAACGCTAACACGCTAACCGCTTAGCCATGGAGACGGAGAGGACTGGGGGTTTATAGGAGACCGAATCTTTATTTTCACTCTCCCACAAAATATACCACAAGAACCTGGATGGGAATCGACCAATCCTGAATTCTAAAACGTTTTCTCCTTACGCACTTATTCAATAGTATGAATAATAAGTGAGATATCGTCCGGCTCCATTGCTAAATGGTGAGCGTGTTGGCCTTTGGTCACAGGGGTCCCAGGTTCGATTCCTGTCAGGGTCGGGAATATTAATATTAATTGGTTAATTTCACTAGCGCGGAGACTGGGTGTATGTGTCGTCTTCATCATCATTTCGTCCTCATCAGGACGCGCAGGTTGCCTACGGGTGTCAAATCAAAAGACCTGCATCTGGCGAGCCGAACTTGTCCTCGGACACTCCGGGCACTAAAAGCCATCGCCATTTCATTAATTGAGATATCATTAACGGATGGTTTCACAGATTAAGTCCAGAGGACATAGACCAAAAGGTGTTGTACATGGAGCAGATTCCTTCTCTATATAAATAAAATTGTAGCGATCGTGGGTCTGTACATTGACAATTTTGGCGAATTTTTTCATTCAATTATCCGTTACAGGTGTAATAATGACCATCTGCATATATTTTAGCTTTGGTGTCTGTTTGTTTGCCGGTTTGTCTGTGTTCTTATAACTTGAAATCTAATCGATATATTTGTATCAAACTTCATACTTGTAATTCGCCTGTCCTTGGGTAGATTTTAGGGCAAATATTGTTTCTAAATCCCTGAAATGACTGGGAGTTTATACGAAACCGAAACCGTGATTTTGCATTCCCACAAAGAAAACGGACGACAAAAATAATTTCGGCATTAAAGGGTTAAAGAGCCATTTTACTCTTTTCGATAGAACAGGTAATTAGAGAGGTTTTGGTCAACGATCGGTTTCGGATGAACAACAATATGTAACCTAGAAGTATGGAGAATTACTCTAAACTTCAGACCAGGAACTGTACCATTCAATCAACTCTGTGATCATCCTCATTCTGTCTCAACTTTCTTCAGTTTTATCGTACTTCATGATAGACTACTGACACTTGATTTTATAGGAGAATTTCTGTTTAACATGCTGTATTAAACGTTTGAATGCAGGGATGTAACTTGACATAAATTTATGAAGGAATTATGAAATCTATTACCAACTCCCATGCAAAGAATGGGTACATATGCTAGTTCTTTGAATAAAATTGTTATTGGCATCGTGTTTATTGTTCGACTATGAAGATTCTGAACCAATTCAACTTGCTTTGCCTAGCCTTTCTTGGGGATTAATAACGTATGATTATATGAGAAATATACTATGAGAAATAGTACTATAAGAAAAATGATGCAAATAAATGCCGAATAGATTTGCATCTAGTTTCAATGAAAATCCACCCTTTTCTGCATTGATTTATAGTATTTACTATATGGGGTCATATATTTGTTCAGAAATAAAAGAAATGTCTGACACACAAAATGAAGGAAGCCGTGAAAGACCTTTTTCTCTGGGAACACTTAACGTCCGAAGTAAATAATAAACTTAGTATTGTCGTGGGGTGCTGTTCACTGTACGGTCCGCACTTGGCTACATAAGGAGTACGATCTTCAACAACGCATGCCAATAATGTCATACGAAGTTATATTCCTAAAGTGAGTGCTTACGGGTCATATGTTAACACTTTTCGGCCTTCTCCCTGTCGGAAGTTACACTGCTGTTACAAGAGACATCTCAGCGACGAAGTATCATTTCTATAACCGACCTCCTTCGTTAGCAGGACTGCTGTATGAATCCAACGCCCTCCCAAATTGTTACCAAAATAGACGTGAAGTTAACTGACGATGGACATCATCAGAAAAGTTTGAAGTCGCCAGCTGACCATCAGAAGATTTTGGAATTGCTAGCTTATCATCAAAAGGTATTGCAGTTACCAGCCGATCATCAGAAGATTCTGAAGTTGCCAGCCGGCCATCTGAAGATTTTGAAGTTGACAACTTATCATTAGATGATGTTTCAGTTGCCAGTCAATCATCAGAAGATTTTGGAGTCGCTAGCCAGCCATTAGAAGATTTTGGAATCGCCAGATGATCATCAGAAGATGAGAGTTGGGCTAAGATGTGTGTTTGTGTATGAGTGTGTGTGGGTGGGTGGGGGGTTTGTGAGTGTTGGAGGGGGCGGGGTGAGTGCTTGGTTTTATCGGATGTAATGTACGAATGTCATACATGTAACAAATTTCGTACTGCAGGATATTATGGGATAGGGAGAATTTAAACAACAATGACACAATAATTAATCGGTTAGAGTGTCTGGCTGTTGTATGGGTGGTGCTGAGTTCAATTATGAGCCCTTTAAAGGGTTCTTCTCTGGTTAAGGTGGCGTCTGCAGCGCAGGACTCACACAACCCAAAATGAAATAATTGAGCGAGGCGTTCTGTAACTGTACAACAGGGTTACAGATTTCATTCAGCATTTATTATTATTATTATTATTATTATTATTATTATTATTATTATTATTATTATTATTATTATTATTATTAGTAATTGACCCGATTCATTACATTTTATATTCTGATTTTCATCATTTAGACTAATATAATTAGGTATCACGCATGATATGTCATTTACTCATGGGATAAGGGAATTTTCTTTGTAATTATTCTGTACATAAATAAGTAAGATTCGTTGATTTGAAATGGTCATGCTGTAACTCGTAACTCTAGGTAGGTAAGCTTGCATGATATTTTGCGACCGAGGCTATGTTTAACCGAGGCTGTATTAGGCAAGTAAATTTTCCGCTGACACATCATTGTAGTCATCGTTTGGACACGTGGGGAAGCTATAAAGGCACATGACTACTTTGGTATAGTGCGTGGCCACGTGGTTTCGATAGTGTGTCCGTATTCGCCAGCTACCGTGTTTCGATGTGGAAGGGTTGACCAGGTAGTAGGGTGATGGGTGGTCATCACGAGTTTATATAAGTCGATGTAAGAGTGGTGGTCAGTGCTAAGAGGTGTTCGAAGAGGTCTAAGAACCGTCGAAGAGGTGTAAGAGTGGTGGCCTGATCTGAGTAGAGACGTGTACTGGGCTGATAGTGAAGCAGAAACATCTAATTGCGGGGTAGAACTTTGCAATATAAGTTTGTCAGCAGATTTACCAGAGATTTAGTGCCATGGTCTGCAGAGGTATAGGAAATTTCGTATGTATCGATTTTAACCGATATATGCAGTTAACAGTCACCATGGTATTCCGAATTCTTTATTGAATTCTACTACGCAATTCGCGAACTTCGTTCTAGAATTGAATACAACTGTTGTATTTATTTCAACAGTCCCTATATTAGCTATCAGGACATGTGGAACTAGATAGTACGCCTGTATATTACAGGTTCTTTCAGTAAGGTTTTCCAGTTTCTAACAATATTGAGTGGACGTAACCGCAATGGAGCTTACTACACTCGGACAGAGAATGTAGGTAAACTCCAGGTTACATAAGAAGATAAACAGCAGACGCCTTCCGACTTCAACCCAATGGTTTTTCCAGGAATTTCAAGTTCAACAGTGTATGTGCAGACATCAGGTAATTACAGCATCTGACATGTTATGTTCGATTCAAGTTCAATCCAATAGCTTTCTTTATTTGGATCAAATTTTCTGTACGTGTAACAATAAATCTCACAAGGTATTTTCTTATAGTATTAAATTAAAGTTCCGCAATGCTAGTTCACTGTGACGTAAAGTATAGTCATGAATTCGGTTTTTCAAATATTAACAAGTGATTCCATTTCCAAGTACAATCCTCAGTTATGGAAATACAACCGTAATCTACAATTGTACTGATTCATATTCCTGTATATTGCCAGATGTGTGAGTTTATCACCTCGCACCTTGAGATAATTGAGATAAGAGCCAGACAGAGCTGGATCAAGCAGGCTTCTCAAGGTTCCAAAACCCCATATTGAAGTGAGAATTAATTCTTTGGGTCTAACCAAGTCCATCACATGTACGTTTATTTTGGAACCAAACTACAGATCAAACAAAGTGTTAACTTCATATGACTTTAAACTCTGCAGAGTAATTTCAACCAGATCAAAGAACTAAAGACATATACAAGCTGGACAAACCACCATATGTAGAAAACAACGGAGTCATCGTCATTTTAAAAGGATTTTATACTGAAGTGCAATATCATCATGCACCATATATTATTTAATATTCATATATGCAGGTGTTACAGTGTGTTTTAAAGTTGTTTTAGTTATTGTGTTTGCCTGATTTGACTCGTTGGCTGACGATGGCACAAGTTTAATGCAGAAGCTAGTACCTCGTATGAACTACATGTGATAGATTCACATTAATAAATGTCTGTGTATTGAATAGGAGGACCCCTATTAATTTCAATTATTGTAATCCCACTTCAATACGGATCATGAAATTTCTAAATATAAAAAATTGACTGTTATTAAATTTTTATTCACTATCTGAATACGAAGAAACAGTAACGCTGTTGTCAAGCGGCGAATATGAAAGTCAGCACCTTTCTAATAGGCAGGTAACACTGTTAGTTATGATCAGCTCCAAGGTTGCCGGTATTATTCAATAAACAAATAGCTCAAAGTGTCATTATAAGCTTCAATTTTACTTTTCGGTGTATATAAACCTTATATGCAGTGTTTTGTTTAATGGCATTTAGACGTATTTATACAGGGTGATCGGAAACAACTTTATAGCGTTGGTAATAGTGATACGTAATTTGAAAATAATACGTGGATATCTCGGGGCGTTGTCATTTTACCAACTGCTGAAATTAGACAATCAGATCACTTTGTGGGCGAATTCAAATGAGCTTTACGAGGCGGCGCTGCTAAATCTGAACGTGGCTTGGTCGAGCCATGCCGAGAAATGAACATCAAACACTAACACAACGTGGGTTTCAGCCAATACCAGCGTAGCCTGGTTGCTATGGGCCGAGCCTATCAGCAAGGAGATCCTTCTTCAAGTTCCTCCCCTGGAGTAGTTAATTTTTTTCTATTGGCGCTCTCAAGCCGGACATGAGCCACGTGCAGATTTAGCACGACGACCTCGCAAAGCGTATCTGAAGTCTCCCGCGAAGCGATCTGACTGGCTAACTTCAGCAATTATTTCCAATTATTTATCAGTATGACCAACCCTCTAACGCTCATAGATCCGGATCACATTGTTTCCGAAAATCCTGTATATTTTAACTCTAACTTATGTATTGTATTTGACTTTGTCTATTGCAACTGGATATTGTATAATGGCAACAAACTATATTATTACAATTATTGTTATCGTATGTACCCGTTATTCGCACGGGAATGTGTAATCGATTTTACGATTCCTTCAATAATTTGTGCGAAGTTACACGCCTGTATTCTTCTACGAAAGCATCAACGTGAAGTACGATAAAGCTGATCAAAGTGGAGACAGAAAGAGGACGATAACAGAGTTTATTGAACGATACAGTTCCTGGTCCGAAGTTGCGCGTAATTCTCCCTATTTCTCGGTTACATATTGTTCATCTGAAACCTTTTTTTACTATTTGCTTTACGTCGCACCGACACAGTTAGGTCTTATGGCGACGATGGGACAGAAAAGGCCTAGGAGGGGGAAGGAAGCGGCCGTGGCCTTAATTAAGGTACAGCCCCAGCATTTGCCTGGTGTGAAAATGGGAAACCACGGAAAACCTTCTTCAGGGCTGCCGACAGTGGGGTTGGTACCCACTATCTCCAGGATGCAAGTACACAGCTGCGCGCCCCTAACCGCACGGCCAACTCGCCCGGCCATCATCATCATCATCATCATCATCTGAAACCAGGAGTGGCACTGTGGCTGAAGTCTCATGAAACCAATCGTTGGCGATAACCTACCTTATTATACGTTCTCTCGAAAAGAGTAAAATGGCTTTTTAGTAGAATCCTTTAACCCACCATGAAATGACATGACAGCTTGTAAAACAGTCCGTTAATGACATCTCCCTTGTTATCCTCCTATCGGAAATGCGCATATGACAAAAATGTTTTTAGAAAATGATTTCTATTAAGGCAAGTAGTTTTCCATTAAGGTTGGTCATTTATATTTTGTGGGAGGGTGAAATCACTGTTTCGACTTCCTATAAACCTCCAAACCAATCCGGCAATTAGAAATAATGTTGGCCCTAAAATCTACTCAAGGACAGATGTATTCAAAATATGAAGTTTGGTAGAAATATATCCAGTAGTTTTCAAGTTATAAGACAAAAACACAGACACCTGAGCTAAAAATATGCAGATGATCATTATTACATCTGAAACGGATAGCTGAACGAAAATTTCACCAAAATAGTTAATGTACAGGCACACGTTCGTTACAAATTTATTTATAGAGATAATAACTTTCTAACCTTCTTCAGCTCATCGCAGTTATTTCTGGAGTCGCTGGACGCACCCAGGCTCATTTTGGTTCCAGCCAGTGGTTTAAGAGTGGATGCCTTTCCTAACCCCACGTGATTCTTGAGATGAAAATATTGACCTTGAATGGAGTGGAATTCGAACGTGAGCCTTCTGGGTGGGAATCCAGCAGCTGAGTCACTGAGATAATCTCACCCCTAATAATAATAATAATAATAATAATAATAATAATAATAATAATAATAACAATGACATAACTTTGGTAAAGCATCCAGGGTACGTGACCTGGACGCCACATTCGGTTGAGTACGGTTGTCATCAGGCTGGCATAAATAAATAAATAAATAAATAAATAAATAAATAAATAAATAAATAAATAAATAAATAAATAAATATACGAAACTCCTTTAGTATTTAGTTTCAGTTTGTGTAAGCATATTACAGACACCTAAGAATGACAATCGTGTGTCCGATATGATAACTTTTACAGAAACAGGACAGTGTTTCTCTTTATATTTTAGTCTCTTCGATAGCATTTTTTTTTATTTTTTTTTTTTGCAAGTTGCTTTACGTCGCACTGACAGAGATAGGTCTTATGGCGACGATGGGACAGGAAGGGCCTAGGAGTGGGAAGGAAGCGTCCGTGGCCTTGATTGTACAGCCCCAGCATTTGCCTGGTGTGAAAATGGGAAACCACGGAAAAACTTCTTTAGGGCTGCCGACAGTGGGGTTCGAACCCACTATCTCCCGAATACTGGACTTCGATAGGTTTAACGATAATCGTGTTGTGTAATACCTTAGAAACATGCATGTATCTATAAACTTACAAAATGAGTAATCAATATGCCTGTTACTGGACATGTGAGTTTTTTATACTTAGCGGTTAGGAGATACGTATTTGTCATTTTTCCAAATATTTTCAGACAATTTAGTGTAACTTACATTGCAGGAAGGGTGAAAGTAATTCATTATTTACAAATATTTCTTAATTTCGATAATTGCAACAGGAAATACCACAACTGATCTGTCATTAGATTTTTTATTTTATAAAATAAGTATTATTACACGCAGATACATTTAAAATGTTATTGTCAGTGGCCAACGAATACTCCACACCAGATTCTGCCTACCGGTACTCAGTAATGTGTATTTTATTAAATGGTCAATGGAGATCAGTTTTCGCCACTCAGCAGCTTGACATACGATGTATTCAAACTTTGGTGCAAATATGCCAATTTAAAAGAATACAAGTTACGAGGTTACTTTAATTCTTAAATACCGTTATGTTTGATTAATATGGTACCACTTGAATCTGGCCTAGCTAACGACACGTTTGTCAAAACAATAGTTTAGGAAAGACAAAGGCAGTCTTATTTTGATACCATTGTGTAAATAAAGACGCTCAGAGATGTGTCCATTGCCAGGCTGAGTAAATCAGACGGTAGAACCCTGGCCTTCTGAGCCATACGTGGCAAGTTCGATCTAGCTCAGTCCGGCGGTATTTGAAGGTGGTCAAATGAATTAGCCTCGTAAAAGCTCTTCCACGAGACAACATTCCGGCATTTCGGCGTCTACTAAAACCATAAAGGTAGTTAGTAGGACGAAAATCAATATTATTATTATTATTATTATTATTATTATTATTATTATTATTATTATGGAAAATGGAAATGGCGTATGGCTTTCAGTGCCGGGATGTGTTCGAGGACTTCGGCTCGCCAGGTGCAGGTCTTTTGATTTGACTCCCGTAGGCGACCTGCGCGTCGTGATGAGGATGAAATCATAATGAAGACTACACATACATCCAGTCCCCTTGCCAGGGGAATTAACCAATTATGGTTAAAATTCCCGACCCTGCCTGGAATCGAACCATGGACTCCTGTGACCAAAGGCCAGCACGCTAACCATTTAGCCATGGAGCCGGACATTATTATTATTATTATTATTATTATTATTATTATTATTATTATTATTATTATTATTATTATTATTATTATTATTATTGTACCGGGCGGTACACCTCTACACCGTTTATTTAAAAGTTGCGCCAGTTGAAACTCCTCTTCTGGAGGAAGGTTGAACTTTATCTATTCTATTAATTCTCTACTTTCTCAGAAGATGTCACCACGTGGAAAATTTTTGAGTTTGTGAACTGTGTCATTTTTTATGTGTCTTTGTTTCGCTTGAAGTAAGAAGTGTGAACTTTCTCTTCTAGAGGACACTACTGAAGATCAACAATAGTGCGACCTAGTGCGGAGTTAAAGAACTATTTTGTTGGAGAAATTTTTATTTCAAGAGTTTGTTCTTTGTTAAATTTCCTTCTGTCATCGTTTAAGTTGGCAATATTTACCCCTTTCTTCCCCTTGCTTTGAATGTATCCAATCACGAATTTCTTCAATGAATTTCTGGCCAATCAGGGGTATCTTCCCCCATCTTGTATCTGTTGCGGGGTCCTACCCAATAAAAACTTTGAGGGAGGGTGTTTTATTTCCCCTAACGCCTAGAATCTTCCGCGAGAGGATATAAACTGCTGATTTTGGGGTCTCCTGGCCACTTCTGTTCCATCTTTCAGTGTATTAAGTACATAGCAGGAGGCGGGAAGCGCCTCTTTCCTCGGCAGCGATCTACTACCAGGTAATGGCCTATTAATATCTTCTTTTCTTGCTAGGTCGGCAGTTTAACTCTCGCGGCGGGTTCGAAGCGTTTTCCATCATGTAACCTTTTCCTAAAATGTAACTACTCTTTTCTTCTATTCTCTTGTAAAGCTACATTATGGGATAGAGAGTGCTAACCCTCTCGAGTTCCCACTCACATCGTCTTGAGGTGAACTTATTTTTCTCAACCAATTCTCCCGTAATGTAATGTAAATTGCCTTTAAGTCACCTCTGTAGTATGGGATTAGCCCTTGTATTAACGGCCTAGTGCCAAGTAGGTCTTAAGCAAAGTGTATTAGGAGTGCAAGTTCGCCTCCTCTCAAGTTGTATTTTAGAGGTCATGTATTAATCTTTTCTCACCTAATAGACCTCAGTAGGTTGGGTATTTTACCCCTGTGTATATGTCCTTTGAGGACAACTTGAAAGTTGAGTTTGGTGTGGCCTGGGAGAGGCTTAACTTTAAGAGCGAGTGGCTCTTTTCTAAAACTGAGAGTTGTATGCCTCGAGGAGGCTTTGCTGTGTAATTTGGAGCAAGGGCTCCAGGGTTTGAGTGGGGTCTTCTGCCCCTTTTGTTGAAATTGGTATATCGTAAAGTTGAGCTAGTTGCTCAAGAATTGTGTTTTCAGGGCTCGAAGCCCAAATTCTTTAATCCCTGTAATTGTACATTTCAAGCTGTATTTCGGCTACTAAGTACCTGTTCTATTTGTTGTTACCTAATTTTGAAAAGAAAATATAACCTTGTTAAATTTTAAAATTTAATTTCTCTTTAGTAGCTTGAGACCTATTCACCACCCAGCACCTTCTTTCATGCTTAACTACCACAAAAACTCGGTAACAATTATTATTATTATTATTAGATGTGTCGATAGCCTAAAATTTCGTGTCCGCGTATGGGTCAACAACGTCTGAGTGTTTTTTTTCCATGCTACTTGTTTAACGTTGCACTAATATATCGAGGGATTCTGGCTACGGAATGACTAGAAAGGGCTACGACTGGGGAGGCACTGGCCGTGCCTTTATTTAAGGTACAGCCCCAGAATTTGCTTGCTGTGAAAATGGGGAAAACACAGAAAACCATCTTCAGAGCTGCAGACGGTGGGATTCAAACCCAATATTTCCCAAATGCGAGCTCACAACTGCGCAACATTAACTGCACGGCCAAGTCGTTCGATTCCGAGTGATCTTACTCTTCGAATTATTGAACAAGAGGAACAAGAAATAACTAACTAATGGAATAATAATAATTATTTCGTGTGGCTATTTCTAGCCGAGTGCGGCCCTTGTAAGGTAGACCCTCCGATGAGGGTAGGCAGCATCTGCTATGTGTATGTAACTGGGTGTTATTGTGGTGGAGGATAGTGTTATGTGTGGTGTGTGAGTTGCAGGGATGTTGGGGACAGCACAAACACCCAGCCCTCGGCCCATTGGAATTAACCAATGAAGGTTAAAATCCCCGACCCGCCGGGAATCGAACCCCGGACCCTCTGAACCGAAGGCCAGTACAATGACCATTCAGCCAACGAATCAGACACTTTAATGGAATGATTGATCAGTTTTCTACAGTAAAAGCAAGAAACACGATAAACATTCCGTTGTCTTGAATGTTGTCTTAATTAAAATCGAGATAGTTATGATATGCACCGTATTTATGAAATGTAAGCCAAAGGCAGTTGTTATTATATCACATGAAATGTAATGTTTAATATGTAAAAATATTTATTTCCCAAAAAAATTTTAAGCGTACAAAATGCTACGCGTTTTAATTTTACTATATTTTTTTCTAATTCTAGATTTATATTTATAACCTACATCCTAGTATTTTGGACGGTGTCGGTGCCAAATCGCGGTCTCCCTGGGCACTAGTTTACTTCATTACGCCATTGAATAATAATAATAATAATAATAATAATAATAATAATAATAATAATAATAATAATAACGGTGATACATTCGACTAACAATTATTGTGATCAGAGACGCTGAAGCGCCAGAAATATTGTACCGTTGGAGTTCTTTTCACATACTTGTAAATCTTTGTACACCACGCTGTCGCATTAGAGCAACTTCATTTACACCAGACTGAGGTTCGTACCCGCCCTCTTGTGCTCAGAAATCTAGTACTCTAATGTATCAGCCACGAAGACTGACGATTTAAGCTGATTACAATGTCTGTTCTAAGCCGACTAAGCCTCAGGTCCATATACCTCTGAAGCATTACATTATATTTCTAAATGTTTCGACTTGCTGGCAGCGAATCGCGCTCCTTTCCACTAGATAAGCTCTCGATAAAGAGGAGATGAATAACGTTGCCTATATTGAGTTCAGGTACGCAGATCTTTCATTGAAAGCGTATGGCCTCCAGAGATTACTGGTGTAGGTCTTCAAGTCGCCTATGGCTGACCATAAGGTCTGTGAGGATGGAGCCTCAACAAAGTGAATTCTAGTGTTGAAAGTAGCGTGTTCAACTAGCCACTGAGTCAGCGGAATTCACTCTTGTGGTTAAAATTCTTGACACGGCCATTAATCGTACCCAGGACGTCTTAGAACAAGGTTCAGCATGCTAACGTGTTAATCGCAGATCTCCCATACACGCAGAAGGCATGGTGCAACACGAATGTACAAAATCTGGTTAATAAAGAACGTTCTTTGCAGAGAATCTTTCCAGATGTCATAAAATGTTAGCAGAGTAAAATTTCTGAGAACTCAATTTATTATGACAGCTGACGAGCAAAGATATATCACTGAAATGCTCCAAGTGTGGTCCGTACCTGAGATGAGTAGATATAAGGATAAGATTAGGGGGGATGAAATAAGAGGAAGATCAATGGAATGAAAGAAGAAGAGGAAAACAAGAAGGAACGGTTCAAGATAAATGAGTCTTGCGCTGCCATGGTGATACTGTAAACCTCATACGCATTAAAAGCATCTGCCGTCAAGGAAGATGGATGGTCTTCATTGATGAACTCGCTGAATTTAAAATGGAGATTCTTACCCACTTGTAGTTAAAAGGGAATGGCCGTGATGTCTACGTGAAGTATTTTACACCAAGTGGAAGTCGACCTTACTGTGTGGTGTGCTGGTAGGATAGCCTTTGATTGATAAAAAGACAAAACCTCCATGGCTACGATGTGTTTTGGGAATGAAATGATTGTGACTTTTATACTGGATACTACATCATTAGTTCTAAAATTGCAGAGAAAGTCTAAGGAGAACTAGATTTTGATCCTCTTGTATTTACCATTTTTGTGTCAGCGTGTGTCTACCTCTAACCCGGAGGCCTTGTATTCGACTTGTGACCAGTCGAAGGAGTTTAAAACTGGACAGAGGGTAGCCTCGGAAGACTAATGGATGCGAGAGGCTGCGTATTAGGTCACGAAAGTGAAGCAATAAAGCTATCGATATCGTCACACTGACCCAGATCACTCCAGTCTCTGAAGGTCATCTTTCAGAGCAGCAGTTATCTTGGAAAGTCACGATTCACAAAGGACTGTATGTGAAATTCTATTACACTTCCAGGAGGTATAGCTAATCAACAGCTTCCGTAGTACTACCGGAGATGATACCTTCAATGCAAGAACTGAAGCAAACAAAAGCGTTATTCTGCAAGACACTGAGCAAGTTGGCAAAGTGGCTTCGGTCCCGTAGCTGTGGGCTTGCATTCGGGAGATGGCGGGTTCAAAATTCACTTCCGGCAACCCTGAAGATGGTTTTCTGTGGTTTTCCAATTTTAAACCAGGTAATTGCTGGGCCTGCGCATGAGATACGGCCAAGGCCGCTTCCTTCCGTATTCTAGCACGTTCTTATCCCATCGTCGCCGTAAGATCTGTCTACGTTGGTACTACCTAAAACAAATAGCAATAAATGGAAAGAAAACTCTGAGAGGCCATCTTAGGATAAAGGTAATCGTTTAAGTCAGAATGAGACGTGCTAGGTGAGTCATATGGCGACCGGATTCTCACAAAAACGGCCTCGGTTTGAGTCGAAGACAATGAATATGGGATACCACACACTGTGATCGGATTTAACGTGAAACTTGATGACCTACGGCTATTGATTGTTTATCATAATCTGCAAGTAACTGCAAGACTGCGTGGATTCTTTTGAGACAGATAATCTCTTTCTACTTGAAAATGACTACAGTAAAAAATGGCATTAACTTGCATATTAGGTGTACCATACACGACTAACCTCTCAGTCAACAAGATTAAAATCTCCGACCCGATCTAGAATCGAGCGTAGAGACCTCTGAACTGAGCATTCAGCTATTGAGCCTGACATCTTCCGCGGTAATGTTTCATTTTCCAACGATGACTATATAGCTTACAGGTTCATTGAATGTGTTAAATATTTCTTTAGAATTATTTACGATTAGTCCTGGTGATACTGCATCATTCTTTATTGTAATTGTTCTTACTTTGCGACTCTTTCAAGATTTAATTAATTTAACAACAAACTGTACACCGTGATAAAAGAAAAGGTGTATACAAAGACCGCAGTTAACTTGTCGCTTCGATGGATGTAAACATTTGTTCAATAAGTTTTACTCCCGCTCACAAGCACTGTTACAGGCATCTGTCTTCTTCGTTTCCCTCTCCTGGGGCTACAAGTTCCGCTCTCCAATAAAATACTTGATCAAGTGAAGAGGTTTACTGTCTAAGCCTTTTGGAGACACGTTTACGGCCTACTGAACACTTGAGGCTTTCAAGAGCGGAAACGAACCATGAATATGTCCAGGGTAAACACAGGTTGATACGCTCTGCAGAATACGGCCTGTGAACTGTGTATGGCAGTAGTAATAACATAAAATTTACCCTCCAGCCTTTGCATCGTATACCAAGTCATTCAGGTGACATGGGCAGACACTGAAGAAAGCAGTACGCAAACGACTCTGAAAGATTTTGGTTAATGAAATTCAATCGCTTTCTATCATTATATAAACTTCGGACTCCTTGGTGGTCAGCGTCACAGCTGTGGCATCAGAGAAGATCGAGTTCGATTTCCGGACGGGCCGGGGCTTTTAGCTGCGTCTGGTTATTTCATCTGCCTCGGGAACCGATTGGTGTATTTTTCTCGATGCACACCTATTCAAACAACACACCTCTGCAAGAATACATCCCTTTTAATTGAATTGGCGTCAGGAAGGTTACTCGGCAGTAAAACGGGACCAATTTCATATGTGTGACAGATATCGCAACCGTGACATCACTATGCATGTTTAGTCCTTAGCCCGAAGGCTGGTTGGATCCTCAACAGTTTCGCCATCAGCTGTCATATGTGACCTAGGCATCACTGAAGAGGTGTACTAGGGAAATGAGGAGTGAGGTAGTTTCCCGTTGCTTTCCTCACCGCGCCAGAAGTTGCTATTACATATCAGTCTGCCAAGCCCACTGAAATGCATGCACCAACTGACCCTATGAGCAATATTTTCAACCATTTATAGCAGGGACTGCCTACAGAAGGAATTGCATTACTAGCATCACTCATACCTCTGTCACTTTTATTTTGTCAAAGCTAAGGATAAAGCTGAGACAGATCAATGAAAGTAAAAAAATTGCTCTAGCCCATACCAGAAGACATGGTGCACTGTAAACACTAGGTCTCGCCAGCAAAGGCACTCACTAGGGTGTTGGAAAGCTGGCAGAAGAAGATGGTACACGATGAAGAGAAATTCGTGGTCAAAACAAATCCCTACAGGATTATACATCGAATTCGAAGTTATGTTGGTATTTATTGTACACTGATTCGAAAAATGAAAAAAAATTGACGATTTTCACCATGAACGAATCGCGCGAATGCAACCTCTATGGCTACGATGTGTTTTGGGACACATACTATGAACGGTGTATGATGTAGTTATTATTTCGTGTAAGACGTTTTATACATTGTAAGCAGTGTTTCCTAGCACCTACCACATCTGAAACTTGTCGGAAAATAACGTAGTTCCTTTACTTATGTTTGATTTTAGTGCAACGAAGGTTGCTACATAGTATCGTTATCGTCATAGGCTGACATACCTTTCATTTGCTTTTAATGCTGTTTCCTTGCATGGAACTGCCGCTAAGGGACGCATATCTACCACCCTATTTCATGAATGCAAGACACCGAATAACGCCTTAGTAGCAGTGTGAGCAGAGTTAAGTTGAGTGAACACGCAGCATATTCGACAAGTTTTTGATCAGCTGGATGAGTTTGAGGCAGGACTAATCGCCGTATTATGAAAGGCACGTTGAATGTTTCGGTCCATTGCTCGCCAGTTGAACCATTCTGACTATACTGTGCAACGGTCTTTGGAGGCACTGGGGACAGAAGGTACACATACGCGTCGAAATGGCAGGGGTCGACCCCGGTGGGCAACAAGGAGACTCATTTAATGTAAGCACTCCACGGACGTCGCTGTTCAACAACCAGAGACTTGTCATGGCAGCTGTGTCTGCACCTGTATCTCCTAGTACAATACGTAGGCGTCTCTCATCGCGGCGTCTCATACAACGAGCACGTTTCAACTTATGCGAGGAACGGGCAGTGTAGCAATTTGTGGATTGGTGACGAGGGATATTCAGCGACGTATCACGCTTCTACCCAGATATAAATGACCGCCAAATTCGAGACTGGAGACGTCATAGATAGAGCAGCTGTCCACGTTTCATTGTAGAGCGAAAAACTGAACCCCTCCCCCCCGGGGTGAAATATCCTGCGATTCTCGCTCCCGACTGATGGTGATTGAAGAAATCTGTCGAAACGTGGATTCGAATGCAAGCTCACAGATAAGTGACTCTAATCAAGCGGTCAACAGGATTGATCAAATTTATCAATAAAAATTCGTAGAAAATAACAGAGCAGTACTTGCTTTCTTCAGTATTTTTGGTAAATGTAACTACCGGACGAGTCGGACGTGCGGTTAGGGGCGCGCAGCTGTTAGCTTGCATCCGGGAGAAGTGGGTTGGAGCCCCACTGTCGGCACCCTTAAGAAGGTTTTCCGTAGTTTCCCATTTTCACACCAGCCAATGCTTGTGCTGTTCCTTAATTAAGACTATGGCCGATTCCTTCCCACTCCTGGGCCTTTCCCACCCATCGTCGCCATAAGGCATATCTGTGTCGGTGTGGCGTAAAGCAAGTTGTAAAAGAAATAATAATAAATGTAATTGAACGTACTACATTAATACATTTTGAAATTCTGACTGGGGCGCTTCCTGAAGAAACGACATTGAGCCACTACGCAATCCTAGCCTACTAATAAATAAGGTGTCATAACATACATCCTTTCTGAGAGGAGACTCTGTCACTACTAAAAGGAACGAAGGGGTCTGCATGGTATCCTCTCCAATTCTTGCCCTAATTATTATTATTAATTATATACATTACGGGTATAGACAAAATCATGTCACTTTTGGAACTCCTTGTGAAGCTATTTCCCAAGGCAGGAAGCGTGTTTCTGCTCCTCTGCGTTTGACCATAAAGGGGACTCCTCCTAGCTGATGAGATCGGGTGATAAAGAGTTCTGCAGCTTCAGGCTCTTTGGTGAATCCAAAAGACGTCGCGTGCAGGCGCTTCTGCCTGTCAGATGGAGTAGATGTACTGTATGATGCGTGTGTGGCTCTACGCTGCATAATGGCTCAATTACTTTCCTTCTATTCACTAAGACAGACAAGCGTAGTTCTGTAAAGAATGCAAAAGGGCTAAGTTTAGCAAGAAATTGGAATGCATTTGAGGAAGTATTTTATTTAAATCTCTTTTTGTGTTCCTTCAATATCTAGAAATAATGAACTAAATACGTAACAACAAAGGAAGCTATGTTCAACAAAATTATTTGAATTAAAATAATAATGCTGTGTACATTACTTACTTTCAATGACTCTCGGGTTTTAGAGGCGTCGAATTTCCAGAACTTTTTTCTTGGAATAGGATTTTAACATAAATTTATATCTATAAAATCAGAAGTAAGTTTGTCCGTTCGTTTTTTTTTTTTTGCTAGGGGCTTTACGTCGCACCGACACAGATAGGTCTTATGGCGACGATGGGATAGGAAAGGCCTAGGAGTTGGAAGGAAGCGGCCGTGGCCTTAATTAAGGTACAGCCCCAGCATTTGCCTGGTGTGAAAATGGGAAACCACGGAAAACCATTTTCAGGGCTGCCGATAGTGGGATTCGAACCTACTATCTCCCGGATGCAAGCTCACAGCCGCGCGCCTCTACGCGCACGGCCAACTCGCCCGGTTCCGTTCGTTTTACTGTACAAATCTACACCCCTCCACTAATCAGTGCCAAAACTTGCACCGAGTCTCATGAGGCACTTGGATGGGTCGTAGAGGTAGTTATAGCGTCAACTATTTAATAAAATAAAATTGGTCATATTATGAGACATACGGGTAGAATGTTTTATGCGCTGACACACGAAAATCATGGAACTTATAATAGCAAGGAATAATACACGGGACCAGTCGCACAGCACAGGAGCAGTCGTAGCATGACAAGGAGGAGCAAACGGGACTTGTTCTGATGGGACTGCAATGTAATCGGAGGACAGCGGCCAATGGTGCAATGGTCATCATCATTATCCGTTTTGCACATTGATGAACGTCGGGGCCTTATTTCTGCGTTGCAGCCTTGATTAGATGCCTCAATCCAGAGCGGTTTTCAGCTTTCGTTAACATAATCTGAAGAGTTAGGCCAGTGATCTTCGCCTGATCTAACCATCTACTTGCTGTTCTTCCTCGTGGTCTACTGTCTTCAACTTTGCCTTGCAAAGTGGTCTTTTTCAAGTTCTCTTTTGAAAATATGGACAAGGAACTGGAGGTAACAGTCACTCACACGGGAAGATAGACGTTTCTTGATGCTCAATTCATTCAGAACAGAAACATTGGCTATTCTTTCCGTCCATGGTACACGCAGCATTGTACCCAACACCACATCTCAAAGGCATCAGTTCGACTTTTGACTGTGGCATTCACGGTCCATGTCTCTCAGACGTGCAAAACGACTGAGAACATTAGTGATTCAACCAAGCGCAACTTCATAGCTCTTGATATTGCAACGCTATACGAGGTGAAATGTCTGGTTGTGAGCTTCACCAAGAGGAGAAATACTGTGTTTTATAGGATGACAGTAACTCATGGGGATCACTGTAAGTACTTAAGTGTTAATATAAGAAAACATCTGGATTGGGGTAATCCCATAAACGGGATTGGAACTACGGGTTACCAATCTATTCATAAGGTTATGAGGGTATTTAGAAAGTTGTAGAAGGGATCTACAGGAGAGCGCGTATAAGTAAATGGTATTTTTTTTTGCTAGGGGCTTTACGTCGCACCGACACATATAGGTCTTATGGCGACGATGGGTTAGGAAAGGCCTAGGAGTTGGAAGGAAGCGGCCGTGGCCTTAATTAAGGTACAGTCCCAGCATTTGCCTGGTGCGAAAATGGGAAACCACAGAAAAGCATCTTCAGGGCTGCCGACAGTGGGATTCGAACCTACTATCTCCCGGATGCAAGCTCACAGCCGCGCGCCTCCTGTACTATCAACGTAGATGAACAATGTACGACAGTGACCTTACTGTCATTCTAAATAGTCCCCTCCTATAACTATGCACTGCTGAGATCGGCGATACATGTCCTGGAAACGTTGCAAACAGGCTTCCTTTGTGATGGTGTTCAAAACCCTCGTCACGTTTCGTTGAATGTCAGGAATATCGTCAAATCTCTTTCCTTTCAAAGCGAGTTTGAGTCGTGGGAATTGGAAGAAGTCTGGAGGATTGAGAACTGGCGAGTATGGGGGATGTTCAAGTTGCACCACCCCACTTTTTGCCATAAACTGTATGACGATATCGGCTGTGTGTGCGCGAGCGCTGTCATGGAGAAACCCCATGAACTTTGTTGTGCGTACTGGGATCGTACCCTGCGTAGACGTTTCATGAAACGGGTCAAAATTTCAATGTATCGTGCAGCGTTCAACGTCGTTCCCTCAGGTAGAAATTCCTTGTGGATAATGACTTGAGTATAGAAAAAGGCGATGAGCATCGTTTTGATGAGTGACATTTCGGCTCTGACCTTTTTTCGACGAGGGGATCCCAGAGAACGCCTTTCCATAATTTGCCGTTTTGTTTCAGGGTTGTACCTAAGACACCAGATTTCATCTTCAGTGACAATACAGTTCAAGAAATTTGATGTCGCATCCGCCGTTTCGACAAAATCCTGTGAAGCCCCTGAACGTGCCTGCTTCTGATCGTCAGTCAAGTGATGTGGCACAAGACGAGAACGCGTTTTCCTCTTCCCGAACTCCTGGGTAACGATTTATCGCACGGATGCACGATTAATCTGCAGTTAATCCCCTGCCATGCGCACAGTTAATCGCCGATTGTTCGTGATTAATGTCCTCGCCTTCTCAAAGTTTTCGTCACTGACGACGATCGCCGGTCTTCCGCTACGGGGGTTGTCAGAAACATTTTCACGGCCCCCTCGAAAACGGTCGAACCACACGTACCCACACTTGAAGGACAGTGCTTGATCTTCATAAACACGTACCAGCATCGCATGCGTTTCTTTCGGTGTCTTGCCAAGCTTAAAACAAAACTGCACATTGATCTTTTGGTCGTTCATGTTACTGTTCGCAGTTCAGAATCAACGCAGTAAACACACACTGTGTAAACAGGTCTTACACGGCACACACCACGATGCTCAATGAACAACGTTGGGAGCAGGTGGTCAAAACCTGTTGCTACGCAGGTGCAGCGTTCTGTGTCGCTAGTATTGCCGGATCGATCGTTCTGACTTCATTCACCGAACTTTATTGTCATAGGTAGTATAAGGGACTTCATTCCTTGTAATGTAATTCGAACAAGTTCATGTGGATTAGCTCGAAGAGCCCCTGGGAATATGGCCAGAAACTTCTATCCTCTTTAGGGAAAGACCGACTAACCGACTGACAAATCTCACACAAGTGGGCCATTCTTTCTATGTCTTCATTCAAACGCGGCCACCAGACATATGACCTTGCAAACATTTTGGTTCTGACAGTACCATTATGGTTATGGTGCAAGATTTCCATGACCAGACCCTGCAGGGAACAAGGGATCACAAATATATTCCCATACAGCAGACAAGAATCACTCACAGACAGAAAATGCCTCATCCCGTAATAGCGCCGTAAGTCTGACTCCCTTTTAGCATTATAATGAGACCAATTGGACTGCACACACTCTACAACTTTGTTTAAAATCGGATCAGACTTAGTCGACTCCGCCACGAACCTGTACGACAATAAGGAGGTACGGTATTCAAATACATAAAATTACACTCAAAGACGTCGACGTTATCCCCCGAGGGTAAACGAGACATCGAATCAGCTTGAGGAATCTGATTCTTTTTTACACCCGAATTTATAATTAAATAAGCCGGTAAAATGACTGACCATCTTACCAGTCTTGAACATGCCATTTCGTGATTTTTGTTTTTTGTTTTTTGAAAACAACGCCTGTAGCAGCTCGTGATCACTGTAGAAAGGAATCCCCTCCCAAACAAATATTTATGGAACTTCTTTACTCCAAACACAAATGCTAATGCTTCTTTATGAAGCTGGCTATAATGCTGCTGGGCTGGAAGCTCTTCTTTTGTAGACCTGACTACTGCTGGATTGCATCCCTATTACCAAGCCAGATTCGGTAGACTGGAATACCTTTGAATTCTTGGCGGCATCCTCGAAATCGACCCAAATCTTTATTGGTTGTTCCAAAGTTAATGTAGCAGGCTCCAACTAAAGGCACCGTACCATCTGTTTGGACGCTAAACCTGAAACAAACTTGTCTCTCACTGCTGTCTCTAGGAATGTACCAAAATCGCATTTCATAGACTGCTTCTTGAGGTCAATAGCAAGATCCATCAGTGACACCCTGGTTGTTGGACTCGCTGCCAAAATTTATAGTTATCTGCGATAACACACGTTGGTAAAGAGTAAACTCTTTTTAACTTATCGATACATAGTTCATAGGAGCTCTGAGTACTGGGTGCGGTAACAGACATAATGCTGGTTCACTACTTGCCTCTACTACAGATGACACATTAAAATAATATTCATGTCCTTCAATATAATTTTCGAATGGTTCGTCTTTGCTTAATATGGGTAAAGGAATTGACATTCCCGATATGAACTGTGTAACAGGCTGTGTACCGGGCGAATTGACCGTGCGGTTAGGAGCGCACAGCTGTGGGCTTGCATCCGTGAGATAGTGGGTTCGAGCCCCACTGTCGGCAGCCTTGAAGGTGGTTTTCCGTGGTTTCCCATTTTCACACTAGACAAATGCAAACCTTCATTAAGGCCACGACCGCTTCCTTCCCATTCCTAGGCCTTTCCTATCCCATCGTCACCGTAAGACCTACCTGTGTCGGTGCGACGTAAAGCAACTAGCAAAACAAAATCAGGCTGTGTTGAAACCAACGCTCCAGCTTGTTCGTTAGTCGTAGATTTCACAGCTTTACTGCTAGGATTCGACATTCCTCGTCGCCAATTAATATATCCGAAAACAAGATCTCAACTTCATTTTCAATCTCTAGTTTTATTCTTCGACAAAAACAACATTAATTCCCCAAAGAATTTCTATAAAACAAAAGCACACATAAAGGCCCAAGGAGCATTCATATTACCCATAAAATGTAATTTCGGGTGGCATCGTTCAGTTTAGTTTCATTTCAGACATTCGAATTCCAGAAACGTGACCACTGTCTGAAAATAGTAATTTTCCGTTCAAAGTTAATACTGGCGCTAACAATGCCATTACAATTTGGGGTGTGTTAGGCTGGGCGCACACCGCAATAGACGAAACTATGAGCGAAAAACGTCTCGAAACAAGACCGTCAGGGACGAAATCTTTTACTTATCTGGCATTGTTGATTCGATGAAGTTGCTGTTATTTTATATTATTATCTCCTTTGTTCAGGTGAGGAAATGATATTTTGTCGCAAATTTTGGGTACATTCCATTAACAAAAAAAAAAAGGAACCTTAACATACTATGTTGTAGATGAACAACGGGGGGGAGGAGCTATAAAAATTCACTTCACTGATAGAAGGTACGTTCGTAAAACTGTTCAGATATGATGGTCATCATTGCATTGTTTTTGTAACACATATCTGGTGCTAATTGCAGCCTTCTACACAGTAGATATATTGCATCAATCGAGATGCGCACGTCGTGCATGCGTAAAGCGGAATGTATCGAGCACCCATGAGACGAGACGTAATTCCAGGCTTCTTCACAGTTTTGTATCAACGGTCTGTTCACAGCCAGAGACGAGCGTCTCACTCAGCGTACGGTTCATCCATAACAAGCCACGCTAACTACACCTTGGAGTCAGTTCTTGACAAAAATGATTCGTCCGAAGCTGTCTCGTCCCTTCCGGTGTGCGGCTAGCCTTAGATGGGGTGGGATCATCACTGGTTTCACGTCAAGGTAGCTGGGGTTCGAATCACGGCCACTGTTAACGGGATTGTTGAAAGAAAATATACCTCACCGTGGTTTCAATTTCAAGCAAAACTAGAGGTCCCTCGGCTATGATTACGTTATCACGAGTCACAAGCCTTCCCATTATAACTGGGCATAGTGCGAGGCCAACATGTTGTCAGGTTGACGATCAGAATGCTCTGTTTATTCATTCTAATGCGACATTTCTCCTCGTAAGTTAATAACAAATATTCATTCAGCCCCTAAATCTGGCTGGAAAGTTGTATTTAATTCTGCGGTACTGCTTTATCTTGTTACTGTGGAGGATGAAATATCACCGTTGTTTGAAACATAAAAGCCATTATCGTAATTTAAGATAACTTGGAGCAAACTATCTCTATTTTAAAGCTGACGAAGTAAGGTACGGTGTTTGTAGAGTGTTATTACCTCATTAATGCCGGCATTCACATCACTCTCGCCAAGTAAGCGAGCAGGTCGTGATGGTGCATTTACAGCTTAAACAAGTTGTTCGGGATTCCTATCGCTTCCTTCCTTCTACTTGGGTAAAGGAAAGGAATCCTACCTGGCGCTGATACATAGAAAACTGTGGTATAATTTGTTCAGAATGTTACTACTCAATTAATATTTATAACCTTTCACCCGCTTATACAGGCTGTACGAAAAACGACGTCTAATAATCAGTGGTGACGACAAACGGAATTAGGACAACATTTTGTTTGTTTTACAATTTGTATTTTCGTCGCACGCACACAGATAGGTCTTATAGCGACGATGCGATAGGAAAGGGCTAGGAGAGGGAAAGGATAGATCTTGGTCTTAATTAAGGTACAACCCCATCATTTAACTGGTTTGAAAATGGGAAACCAGTGAAAGCCATCTTCAGAGCTGCTGACAGTAGGGTTTGAACCCACTATCTCCCGAATGCGAATTCACAGCTGCACGCCCCTAACCAGGACAATAAAAAGGATAGGAACGAACTAACTAATTACCAGTTTCCATCTGCAATCTACTGGGAAAGTAAGGTAATCCACTTTTACAGTCAAAACTGTATCTGGTGGAAGCCTCTGTGACTGTTCAGTTTGGTCCCAGTTCGAGGTTTTACTTTCGAATGTCAATGTGAATGAAAGGAGTATTGTATTCGTGCAAAATTCCAAAACTCTTACATTCGATTTTTTTTTACAGAACTTGATATTTCATAAACCTAAGATATAAAATAAGTGAGTTTTGCGACATCAGTGTCACCTAAGAGGATAGGGGACATCAATTCGGTCGCTAAAACGCTATATTACTTGCTTCATTTGAGTCTGAATGCAAATTAAATTAAAAAGGTTCCTCGTATCCTCGTGTCAATTGTTTCGATGACTTTTATCAGGGATTATTTTTATTCAGTGGAAATTTTCCTACACCCTATGTAACAAGAACAGCTTCTAAATTTTACACGACTGATTTAGTTCATACTGTAAAATGATAACGTATCAAAATGAGGAGAAGCTTAATGAATATTCCTTGAGATACAGGCATTTGTTCAAGAAGACAGATCCCTTGAGATAGACAGGTACTTACACTGTCACTGCATTGCCTTTTAAAGCTCTCAATGGTGCTACGGAAATCCAACTGACAAGTCTGCTACCACGCTGGTAATTTCACAACTGGAAAGGCTTAAAGAGCTTTAATACATTAATAATATTATGTATTTTATGTCCCACCGACTAGTTATACGGTTTTCAGAGACAGCTGCAACGTTCTTTTCATTGTTTTTTTTTTTTTTTTGCTATTTCCTTTACGTCGCACCGACTCTTATGGTAACCATGGGATAGGAAAGGCCTAGGAATTGGAAGGAAGTGGCCGTGGCCGTGGCCTTAATTAAGGTACAGCCCCAGCATTTGACTGGTATGAAAATGAGAAAACCATCTTCAGGGCTGCCGACAGTGGGATTCGAACCCACTATCTCCCGGATGCAAGCTCACAGCTACGCGCTCCTAACCGCATGGCCAACTCGCCCAGTAGCTTCAATATTAAGAGAAGATTAGTTTCTAAACTAATTCAATATTCCATGTGTTTTCAAAGCAATCGAAATTTATAGTGAGAAGTGCATATTCAACCTGTGTACACATCGGCCATTATCTACTGGCATTGTGATTAACAAGTAATCATTTCGAAATGCCAATGAGGCTCATTATACTTAGAGTTTCCTTATTATGCAGGTTCTCCACCAATCAGAGTTCATATTTTCGTTATGATACAGGTTCTCCACCAATCAGAGTTCATATTTTCGTTATGATACAGGTTCTCCGCCAATCAGAGTTCATATTTTCGTTATGATACAGGTTCTCCACCAATCAGAGTTCATATTTTCGTTATGATACAGGTTCTCCACCAATCAGAGTTAATATTTTCGTTATGATACAGGTTCTCCACCAATCAGAGTTCATATTTTCGTTATGATACAGGTTCTCCGCCAATCAGAGTTCAGATTTTCATTGTGATACAACTGTTTGACCAATTAGGTAAGAATTGCATCGCACCTGCGCTCAACGCTCTAGCTTCGCACTCGTTTCCAAAATCAAACATGTCGGACATACATATTAACAGCAATGCACCTTCTACTTCCAATATTCCACAACCACACGGCACATTCCCGCAAATTCACTTCAGCAAATTTACAATGTTTATTGTGATTACCCCTTTCTATCAAGGCGTTAAAACATATGACATTGTCAAGGTCTCTGATCCACTCACGGAAAATCAATAATCCAGCGCATGCGCTCTGCATTCTGATCAGCAAACTCTACTGTCAAGCGACATATCGAGAGAAATTTATGAATACTTAAAAAATACAGTTATAATTATCGTCGAGCATGAACAGTCGTACGCAACTCGCCTATAATGGCAATTAAGACACGACTATGTTTATAAAACGAGCGAAGAATAATTATTGCCATTATAGGGTTGTTGCATTATGTGGTAATACAAAAACGGCGATAAGTGTTTTGATAAATGATCAAACGTTTAAATTGCTTTGGTCTTGATTTTTATGTATATTTTACAACACAAATAATTTGACCATTTTCACCCCCAAACAAACTAAATAATTACAATTACAAACACAAATAATTCCACTATAGTAATACATGCTGCCTGCTGTTATTTCTTGATGGGTACAGTACTTTTGCATCCATCTCTTGGCACAGGCCAGAGTAAAGTGTAGCTTCCACCGAAGTCCCAGTCAACATCCATGGCTCTGACAATATGGAAGTTGCTGGGGTTGCATCTGAGTGTTATGAAAGGTGCTCCTCATAGGGTCAGTCGTGCTGCACCGGGCGAGTTGGCCGTGCGCGTAGAGGCGCGCGGCTGTGAGCTTGCATCCGGGAGATAGTAGGTTCGAATCCCACTATCGGCAGCCCTGAAAATGGTTTTCCGTGGTTTCCCATTTTCACACCAGGCAAATGCTGGGGCTGTACCTTAATTAAGGCCACGGCCGCTTCCTTCCAACTCCCCAGCCTTTCCTATCCCATCGTCGCCATAAGACCTATCTGTGTCGGTGCGACGTAAAGCCCCTAGCAAAAAACAAAAGTCGTGCTGCAATAGTACTTTCTGACCCAGTTAGGAAAGCAATGGCAAAATACCTCACTCCTCATCTTGCCTAGTACGCCCCATTTTGGTGCTGCCATTGGTTTTTGGGGTTTCCTCAAAACCGCATAACATTTCGTGGTGCTATTTGAGGATCCGACCAGCCTCTGGGCTGATGACCTAACAGACAGACAGACAGACAGTAATACATTTTTTTTTTTGCTAGTTGTTTTACGTCGCATCGACACAGATAGGTCTTACAGCGGCTATGGGACAGGAAAGGGCTAGGAGTGGAAAGGAAGCGGCCGTGGCCTTAATTAAAGTACAGCCCCAGCATTTGCCTGGTGTGAAAATGGGAAACCACGGAAAACCATTTTCAGGGCTGTCGACAGTGGGATTCGAACCTACTATCTCCCGAATACTGGATACTGGCCGCACTTAAGCGACTGCAGCTATCGAGCTCGGTGACAGTAATACATGGAGACCGTAAATATTATGATACGTATAGCTAAGAGAAAAAACCATTCTAGTTCATATATACTTCGTATCGTCTAGTATTTAGTCGGGTAGCCATTTGCACGTACAACTGCTGCACATCGAATTAACATTGAGTCCACCAGTTTCTCAAGGCATGAAATAGGAATTTTGGACCATTCTTCATATTCCGTAAGGTTCGAAATATGCCTCCTTGTTTGTGTGTGCTTTGTGTTTAACACGCCTTTTGAGTTCCTATCATACATGTTCAATTGGGTTTATGTCAGGGCTTTGACTTGGCTAATAAATACCGTGACTCTTTTCTTCCTGAGACATATTTTGACAAACTTGGAGGTTTGTTTAGAACCATTTTCATGCTGATACAACCACCCACAAGGAATGTTTTATTTAGCATACGTTATTCAATGATCCATGATGACTTCAATTTTTACAATTGTACCAACTCCAGTTCTTGAAAAGCAGCCCCAAGCCATTACATGATCACCATGTTTAGCTGTGTGTTTTTGGTACCGTACATCATTGCGTGTGTTAACTGGACGTCTGACAAAGGAATTTCCATCCCAGTTGAAAATACTGAATTTATTTTCATCGGTCCACAGTACTTTGCTCAATCCCTTCTTCGTCCAGGCACCATAATTCTTAACAAAAGCAAGTCAGGCCTTCCTGTGCTTTACTAAAAAAAAAAGGGGGGGGTTCCTGTTTGGTCGTCGGGCCATTAAACTTCGTGTTTGAGGTACCGTTTGATAATAGCTAGGCCAAGTTCGATCGTATAATTGTCTTCTCAATTATTCTCTACAGTTACTGACGTCGTACGAGGATCGGCAATACATTGCCTCGAATGAGTCTCTCAACAGCAGGGGTAACCATTCTAGTCCAACCAGATCTAGGATTGACCAAAATATGGTTTCCGATTGAGATAGCTAGAAATAAAATTCAGGAAACTCAATCGTCAAAAGTTACTAGTATTTCACCCAGAGTGCGGCATGGGCTCATCAGTTGGATACCGCACCTTCTCCAAGAAACCGGCCGGCTACCATGCCGGTAGCGACACCACTGCAAGCCATACATGTGATAAGCACAATGCAACGATGATGATCAGACATTATCACACATTGTTCACCGAACACTGCTGTTCATGGGCCAGTGGAGTAGACGAGCTAGTCGTACCCCAACGTTGACAACATTCCACCGAAATCTGCTTATGAGATGGGCACACCATCGCCACTGGACTGTGGATTCTCCGATGAATCCAGATTAATGGTCGAGCAAGAGTATGCCTGTTTCCGTCGGAGGCGATGACACGGCGTTGCACGATCAGGCTGAGACAGGCTGCTAGAAGAGGTGTGATGGTCTGGGTGAAGTTTTCATGAGGCACATGGACCCCATTTGTACGGTAATCCAATCCCCAACAGTTATCCGGTATCTGAATGCTATTGAGAATAAAGTCCATCCGTTCATATCATGTTCCTTGATGGTGACAGCCATTTCCAGCAGGACAATGCAGCATGCCTCACTGTCAGGATTGTGAAGGACTGGTTCGAAAATCATGGTAGTGAATTTTTTATTAATGCCATGGTCCTTAAGTAGACCAGATGTGAACCCTTATGAGCTGTTACTCTTGTGGTTCCAGATACCCCAGGATACTTTCAGCAACCTCGCTGAATCGATGTCTTACCGAGTGGCCACGGTTCAGCGGGCATAAGGTGGGTCTTCATCGTATTAGATAGGTTGTCATAATTTACTGGCTCATCAGTGTACTGTATCACTGAGTGACCATATCCAAAAATCTAAAATTCCAGCAGTATTGATATACATTTCTGCCTGCTGTCATTTCTTGATGGATACAGTATTTTTGCATCCATCTCTTGGCACAGGCCAGAGTAAAGTGTAGCTTCCATTGAAGTCACAGTCAACATCCATGGCTGTGACAATATGGAAGTTGCTGGGGTATGGGCAGTGCTGAGTAATGACATTCAGAGCATGACTAGTGCATCTGAGTGTTATGAAAGGTGCTGCTTATAGGGTCAGTCGTGCTGCCATAGTACTTTCTGACCCAGTGAGGAAAGCAATAGCAAACTACCTCACTCCTCATATTGCCTAGTACGCCTCATTTTGGTGCTGCCATTGGTTTTTGGGGTTTCCTTATAACCGCATAACCTTTGGTGGTGCTATTTGAGGATCCAACCAGCCTCTGGGCTGATGACCTAACAGACAGACATTGATATACATTATCTTGGCACTTTTAAGAGTATTGCTATTAGTGATTCGTTTCTGAGGGGATTCGCTAATTTTAAAATTAAAGACGGGTGTCCAAATAGTATACTCTATGAATAAACTATAATGAGAGCTTGATACGTTAGGCACCATAGGAAGTATTCCGAAATTTCCAGTGGATACTTAATTGTGCAGAATTTATTTTAATTTAATTATATATAGTTATAACTACACTGAAAGGTTCAATTTAACGCAAAATCACTTATACTGGTATAACCAGCAAATTACCATGTATACTTAACACTGAAATGTATACATACAAATTATGTAATATGATTATCATACTTCGTCAATTTACAACATTTGCAGGGAGGAAGCTGAATAAAATTACACTCCCCTCTCCTCATGAAATATAGGCTTATTACAAATGAATGTTATTCACGGGAGCTTACTGTAAGCACATATATCGGGTCTCAAATATCAATATTCTTACCTGCAGGAAGAAGCAATTACACTCCTACTTTATGCACCATGTACCATGCAGATAGATACCGTACCTGGAAATAAAAATATCAATATATATATTTAACAACAAATTTGATTCATTCATTTTAACTCCAAATTTACACTTTTAATATAAGTGATTCATCTACATGCCCACGTTTATGAAAGTAATCCAAAGACACGAACAAAATCAGATAACGATTGCGCGCCAAGCAATTAAGTTGTTACTTAATAAATCTTGTTTTTGAATAGGAACCAAGCGTCATATTCTCCTTGTAATTACTGATTGACAATATAGAGCGAAAGTTCATCTCTTTAAGGGTACATAGTAGAGTTGGGAATAGAACTAAGCACAATAATGCATGTTTTTATGATCCCATCTTACTCCCATCCTATTATACATGGCTGTCTGTTAGGTCATCAGCCCAGAGGCTGGTTGGATCCTCTAATAGCACCACCAAAGGTTATGCGGTTATAAAGAAACCCCCAAAACCAATGGTAGCACCAAAATGAGGTGTACTAGGCAAGATGAGGAGTGAGGTAGTTTGCCATTGCTTTCCTCACTGGGTCAGAAAGTACTATTGCAGCACAACTGACCCTATGAGCAGCACCTTTCATAACACTCAGATGCACTAGCGATGCTCTGAATGTCATTACTCAGCACTACTCATACCCCAGCAACTTCCATATTGTCACAGCCATGGATGTTGACTGGGACTTCGGTGGAAGCTACACTTTACTCTGGCCTGTGCCTAGAGATGGATGCAAAAGTACTGTATCCATCAAGAAATGACAGCAGGCAGCTATTATACATATAAGACTCAAATTTTACACTTGCGCTATATAGTTCTTCCTTAACTCAGAACAAAAATGAAGTTATTATGCATTCATTTCCAAAAAAATATATATTTTCTTGTGTAAAAATTTTTATTTTTAATGCAATTTTCTCTAAAGGTCCCCTTTTCTCTGAAACCGTTGTATCAACTGAAGTAACATTTGTTGAGGGTATCCACAGGAATAGCAGCTATATAACAGGTGAAATATATCTAGAAAATAAGTATAATATTGATCACAAAAAGTATTAAATACCAAAAAGTACATCAAAATATGGTGGTTCAAGTTCAGAATTTTTTATGACAAAGTTGTTAGGAAAATTAATATCATATCTCACCTAGTATGTAAATCTAAGTTTATAAATCATATGTATGAGGTTTAGTTGCTATCTCTGGACCACATTCTGGTAAAATTGCACCTCATGAAAAATATGTTAAAAATAATATTTTACACATAAAACTTACAATACTTTTTTTCTGGACATGAATGTATAGATCATGACATTTTTTTTTGTTTTGGCTTAAAGAAGAACTGTATAGTGCAAGTGTAAAATTTGAGTGTTCTGTATGTAATAAGATGGGAATAATGTCGCATCATGGAAACGTATTATTTTGGTTAATTCTATTTCCGACTCCACTATGCGTCCTTAAAGCTGAAACTGAGATATGGGGGCTAAATTGTTATGCCGTGTATCAAAAAACGCCATTTCCCAGCAGAAAGCCGGAAAAAGGAATCAAGAGAAGATGGTCATCGACGGAAGCGAACCAAATTTGATTTCTATCAGTTAACCAATCTCTCTCTCACCACCTTTTTCTAATAAAATGATTGGGTTGTGGATGCACTCTCTGTCATACATGTGGCGCTGGCTCAGTTTTTCAATCGAATACCTTTTGTGGTGCTAATGCTATGTGAATGATTTACTCAACTACACTGCTGTAAAAGTAAATGCAACACTTTAAATAGTGGTGCACAATTGAACGTGCATTCAAATTGCATGACGGAGGATTGTAGTTAAACTGAAAAATGTTTCAAGGACAACGGCCAACAAAAGATGTGGTACGATTCAATTCTTTGTAGTTTGTCCAGCCATGCACAGAGAATATCACGTAAGCCTTAATGTTTGAATATTATTTACGTAAGTAGTAATAAATCTATGGCCATATTTTGAGTACGTTAACGTACCCCTATTGTACAGTTACAATTTGAGGGGAATTCATCGTGCGACAGACATATCGACAGATTGTTGCACAAGTTGGTGATGAATCATCCGTAGAGCGACTATTTTGTCAACAGAGGTCAGCTGAATATGCCCACACCCATACACCAAGTTCACGACGGCCGCGTAGTGCAGAAGTATGTCAACTTCGGTGTATCGCTACTGCATCACTGACAGACCGTAACACATCCGCAGCAGAGATCCGGACGAATGTCGCAATATGCATGTGCACACGTGTCATTCAGAACCGTCTGCTAGCATCAGGACTACAAATACATGTGTCTATGACCCGGCTTGCCCTTCTGTCCAAACACTGGCATGCACATCTCGAGCGTTGATGGGCCAGGATCTCCTGGAGAATGGAATGGCGGTCTGTTGTGTTTACCGATGATAGCAAGTTCTTCCTTCATGCAAGGGACGGCCTGATATATGCACCCGACGTCGACCTGGTGAGCGTAATTTTCAGGGTGTGTTATCCCCCTCGTGAGAGGCAGAGTGCGGGGAGATATCTCGTAGATGGATGTGCTCAACAGCATGGCAAATGGTGAGACTGAGACTTACAGACTGAAACATTGAAAATTAAAGCAGTATGTATCTTGTTTTAAGTACTAAATAGACATATCGAATGCTATCTCTTTACTGCAGTGTTTAAGTACGTGTTTCAGAATCCCAGTGGCATGGCTTTTAAACTGATAAAGGTAATATGTGAACAATAATACGTTAATGTGAATAAAAGAGAAGGGACTTCGGCTAATTTGGTATTAAGAAATATCATACTGAAGGTAATAGTGACACAATGACTAGTGATTCATCCATCTCAAATCAAAAACGCTACTCCTGCTCTCAGGATGGGAGAAAAGAGCGAAGAACTACTAGCATGCGCAACATAATTAATTATTAATACTTTTGGGTAAATATATAGGGGAAGACATTAGCGCAGTGGTAAAATTGCGGCCTTCGCGCACGCGCAACCGGGTTTCGAATCCTGATCGATACTGTGTCAGAATTTACACCTGAAAAATTACGTAGGGTGATCACATTTGGGCTTAAAATCTCTCCAAAACATAAAGGAAACCGTGTCGTTCTAGCCACGCTACAATTATCTCGGATTTGAAGAAAGTGTGGTTAGTTAAATATGTGAAAATAAAACACAGAAACACGTGGCCTCGAATTACCAAGAAAGGAAAATGCTGGGCCGCTCAAGTATCGAGAACCGCTGGCCTAAAATACCTGCTAAGGAAGGTGTCATCTAACAGCTGTACAGTATGTATGTATGTATGTATGTATGTATGTATGTATGTATATATGTGTGTGTGTCCGGTTATAACTCTATAATTGTTGGACAGATTATCATGCGGTTTTATTGTCGCTTATAGCCCTGGAGGATTTCCTGAGGAAGGTGTCCATGTATTCAATATCGCACGATGATGAAAGGAAACCGAACCAGTAACGGTTTCTATGAAATAACTGGAAGGAAATAAATCCACGCTATATCCTTTTTCTCATCTTATGCTGCCTAAAACGTTAAAGGTATCCACTGAGAAACCTCTGCTAGCAGCAGGACTATGAGCATATGTGTCTATGACCTGGCTCCCTCATCTGTCACAACACTGTTGTGCACGTCTCCTCTGGCAATGGATCATAATCTCTAGGCATACGGATTATAGATACAAAAATGTCCCGCAGAGTAATAAACTATCTTTAAACTTTCGGCCACAATATGTTTTAATGTTTTTAACGGCATAAGTTCTACCCTAGGTAGGAGAAAACCTTCCATAATTCTAGAACTTCAGAACAAATTCTTATGATGTTTTCAATGCTGCCTTGAGAATCTTCTGGGGAAGGTTTCGGCAAAAGAATGCTAAACAGTAACGCTTTCTATTAAATAACTGGAAGAAAATAACGTCACGTGACACTCTTTCTCGGCTTCCGTTGCCTAAGTCTGTGGTGGACCCGCTCTTGCACCACGGACTAGCGACAATATGTATATTACCAATTACTACCTTGCATGGTCTGATTAATTGTGACGTGCCCATAAATCGCCACACTATAGAACATAGATTATGATACTTCAAATTATGACTTTTAATTAAAGTAGTTCGTGGTTACCCATCCAAAATTTACGTTAGCTCTCTCTTTCAAGGTGACTGGGCGCCAGACCAGAGCTGAAGGCTCTAGATTAAAACTTATATTTAGAAGGAGAGACACAAGATAATCCCAGGTAGGGTAAGAGAACACTAACCATTAAGCACTACCTTGAGGAGCAAGGGTAATTAGTGTAATATGAATTAATTAGAAAGCAAAGAAAACAATTTATTTAGGTGAAAGGGTTGTGCTGGTAATGTACCAAGAGCTGAAAGATTATTGATTGAAAAGTGACTAATTAATTTTAATTGACTCCGTGAATGCTTGCTGCATTTTTATCTAACGCTCAGCGATTGTAGACTCGTTCATTTGGAGATCCTCTTGATATGGACTGGTCCCATGGTTGTTGCCTTCCTTCATGTGGGCTGCCCATCTCTTCATATCAGTACTGGCCTGCCGGTTGCGAGCGTCAATTAAGAATTGAAATACGTCTTCTCTAATATTACCACTCCCTTTTACATCAATATCTATAAAGCAGATATCAGTCCTTTTCATTCCTTATTTGTATCGCTTTGATATTAGCTATTGGCATAAAACAAATATGAAATGAAATTACAATCCGGTTGGAAAAAGTTAGGTTAGAATGATCTTTTTATGCTTAACCCCAATGTAGCTTGAGAGCAACACCATTTTCTAATCATATATATTCACTAGCTATGATACATATTCTAATTGAATGGATAAAAGCCATAACGGTATAAGTGACATTTTTTTAAAAATGAGTTAAATGCAGGATGTAACTCCGGGAGGATGTAGCCTTTCACCAGCAAAGAGATACATGTGATAGCGGTAATACTCTGCGCTCTAGTGATAGGTGGTATAACTACAAATTGCATGCTCTATAATATTATGAGTGTTAAGATGTTTAAATGCCTTTTTCTCTGAATGATCAAAATGCTACTTATACCGTTATGGTTTTCATCCATTCAATTTATCATGGTATATAATCTTACAGCAGTACATTAAGTTGACAAATACACTACTATAAAAAGTTAAACTCACCATTAATTGTTCTGAAACGTGATTTTGTAAAACTAGCGGTACTGGATCACAGCCAGCTGAGTCACTTCACATAGCCTACGAAACACACACACAGCCACATAGATTAGTGCTGTAAGTGGCATCTGTAGTCATTTTATGAAAACACATACCTGTAGCTTTATGGCAACAATGGGATTGAAGGGACCAGTCGACATAAAAACTGGTGAGGTGTCCTTGAAATACATGTTGCTTAGGAGCAACACTGGTAGCGATAGGGTTTTAAACGTTGGCCTTGGCTGGCTGCTGTCTTGAAATTTTTGGAAATAGCCAGTCTCCGTATGGGGTGAGTAAATACAACTTGCAGTTGTCATGAGCGCTCAAGTAAATCGTTAAGTTAATTTTAGCATGTATGTTGCAATATACTACTTGTATGAAATTTTCTTTTCAGCTCTCGCTATCATTTACCGTACAATATAATGGAATGAAATAACAAATGATCAAATAACCCTATATATATATATATATATGTGTATATATATCTATATATATAAAATAGCTTGTCCTGACTGACTGACTGACTGACTGACTGACTGACTGACTGACTGACTGACTGATTCATCATCGCCGAGCCAAAACTACTGGACATAAAGAAATGAAATTTTGGGGATGCATTCATATTAAGATGTAGGTGCTCGCTAAGAGAGGATTTTTTGGATATTCCGTCGCTAAGGGGGTGAAAAGGGGGGTGAAATTTTAAAATGAGTGTATCTGTATCTCAAAATTTTAAAAGTTTACAAATGTGAAAATTGGTATTTAGATTCTTCTTTATAAATAAGGAAACACGTACTTTTTTGTTTTCAGAAAATCCCAATAGGACGGGTGAAAAAGGGTGAAAAATGGGTTGAATGCTTTTAATCAGGGTACCGGTACTTATATCTCAGAAACTGAAGGTATTACAGACCTGAAAATTGGTACTTTTGATCTCTTTTAAAAATAAAGAAACACGTATTTTTTTTGTTTTTGGAAAATCCAATTAATGGGAGGGTGAGAAGGGGGGTTAATTTTTAAAATGAGTGTATCTATAACTCAAAACTTTGAAAGTTTACAGATGTAAAAATTGGTATTTAGAATCTTCATTAAAAATAAAGAAACACATATTTTTTTGTTTTCGGAAAATCCCGATAGCAAAGGTGGAAAGGTTTGAAAAAAGGGTTGAATGCATTTAATGAGGATACTTATATCTCAGAAACTGAAGATATTACAGACCTGAAAATTGGTGTTTTGGATCTCCTTTAAAAATAAAGAAATATGTATTTTTTTTGGTTTTGGAAAATCCAATTAATGGGGGGTGAAAAGGGGGTCAATTTTTAAAATGAGTGTATCTATATCACAAAACTTTTGAAGTTTATAGATGTAAAAATTAGTATTTAGAATCTCCTTTAAAAATAAAGAAACACGTATATTTTTGTTTTCGGAAAATCCCAATAGGAAGGGGGGAAAAGGGTGAAAATGTGTTGAATTCCTTTAATGAGGCTAATTATATTTCAGAATCTGAAGATATTACAGACCTGAAAATTGGTATTTGGGATCTACTTCAAAAATAATAAAGAAACAGGTATTTTTCATTTTTGGAAAATCCAAATAATGGGGGTGGGTGAAAAGGGGGGTGAATTTTTAAAATGATCGTATCTACATCTTAAAATTTTAAAAGATTACAGATGTGAAAATTGGTATTTTGAATCTCCTTTAAAAATAAAGAAGCATGCATTTTTTGTTTTCGGAAAATCCCAATTGGAGGGGTGTAAAAGGGTGAATAATGGGTTGAATGCCTTTAATTAGGATACATATATCTCAGAAACTGAAGATATTACAGAACTGAAAATTTGTATACGGGATCTCCTTTAAAAATAAAGAAACACGTATTTTTTGTTTTTGGAAAATCCAATTAATGGCGGTTAAACAGGAGTGACATATTGGGGTGAATTTTTTGAAAGACTATATCTACAGAATATCTGAGAAACGTAGAATGTTACAGACGTAAAAAGTGATATTTGGAATCTCCTATAAATGTGAAGAAACATCGGCGATTTGTTTTTGGAAACTCCTCATAAGGAGAACTAAAAAGGGGGTGAAATTTTAAAATGAGAATTTATACAGTGCATCTAATAAAACTTAGCATGTTACAGAAGTGAAAAATGGTATTTTTATCCCTATTAAAAATAAGGAAACGTGTATTTTTAGTTTTCGGAAATACCACTTGGGTGACTGAAAATGGTGTTGAATGTTTTGAATTAGGCTACTGTTATCTCAAATATGAAGATGTTACAGACGTGAAATTCGATATTTGGAATCAGCTTTAAAAGCAAAGAACACGAATTCTCGGAAAATCCAATGAATGGGGGGGGGGCAGGTGAAAGAATTGAAAAATTAATTGACTTAATAATACTTACATCCAATAAAACTAAAGTTGTTAGGACCTACAGACGTGAAAATTGGTATTTGGATCTCCTTTAAAAACAAAGAAAAGCCCGTTTGTTGGGGGGGAATCATCTTGGGGGCCGGGAGTGAAAAGGAGTTGAATTCCTTTCATGAGGACATATAAATCAAAAATTCCAGAAGTTACAGTCGTGATAATTGGTATTTAGAAGATCCTTTACTATTAAAGAAACAAGTATTTTTGCTGAAAAATTCACTTGGTGGGGGAAGGAGTGTGAAAAAGAAAAAATGAATTATTTTAATCTCAAAACTGAAGGTAATAGACGTAAACAATGGTGTTTGGAATATTCTTTAAACATAAAGAAAGACGCCTTCTTTTAATTCTTTTGGGGGGGGGGGTAAATAAACTTAACGGCGGTGGGGTGTAAAAGGAGGTGAGACCAATTGATTTTACTGTTCATAATGTATTTATAAGGAGCCTCCGTTGCTCAGGCGGCAGCGCGCCGGCCTCTCACAGCTGGGTACCGTGGTTCAAATCCCTTTCTCTCCATGTGACATTCGTGCTGGACAAAACGTAGGCGGGACAGGTTTTTCTCCGGGTACTCCGGTTTTCCCTGTCGTCATTCATTCTAGAAACACTGTCCAATATAATTTCATTTCATTTGTCACCCATTAATCATTGCCCCAGAGGAGTGCGACAGGTTTCGGCTGCCGGCACAACTCCTATTGTCGCCGCTAGATGGGGCTTTATTCATTCCATTCCTGACCCTGTCGAATGACTGGAAACAGGCTGTAGATTTTCGATGTACTTATTCTGATCATAAACAGATCATTTTTAATCTTTCCTGGGTTCGTTTTCAAGAGCCATCTTTTCCTTCGGAGGACGTTCTTAGATTACAGTAGATTCTTCTGGCATATAAATAAAAATTTAAACACATTTGAAATAAACGATAGGAATGAGATTGACCGTCCAATTGTTCACCTCTATAATAAGGTCAATAATGCACGGAAGTATGTCATTCGTATGGCCAGAAATCCCCCACACTTGCCTACGCGCGACAATGGTGCTGGTCACATTCTGAACAATTACAATGGCAGCAGATGTAATTTACCGCCAAGTAGCGGTCTTGCATCTTGCTGTTGGGTCCAGAACATCTATTATTATTATTATTATTATTATTATTATTATTATTATTATTATTATTATTATTATGTTCTGGACCGTCGTCAAATGTGCAGAACGCGCTGCAAACAGGCCCTGGACGGGTAATGACTAAGAATGCAGTCCAGTCGCGCGTTCAGTACCGCCAAGGCACCCAAGACGACACCACGCCTGATCTCCTGAAGGATTTGTTGCATATTAAAAACGCTTATAGAAAAAGATGGCAAAGATTTAGGGACCCAAGTGACCGGGTGGAATACTTGGACCTAGCTCGGGAAGTACGAAATCGATTGCTGGAAAGAAAGATTGAAAAATGGGAGGAAACTTGCCGTAATCTATTAGAAAACGAGTCAGATCGCGAATTTTGGCGGATTCTCTCAGAAAAAGTCATATCGCGAATTTCAGCGGATTATATATAAAACAATAAGCATTCAAATATAAATATCAGTATATTACCGTAGCGAAGCACGGGTATCTTGCTATAGCATGATATCAAACACCAATTTAAATTGTACACACTATAAAATCATTCAGAGGTATGTAAAGACCTGGATGTTACAAGCAGTTACAATAAATATATCCCCAACCACGTGAGTTATAATTGATAGCAAACAACATTCTAGGACCCCAGCAACGCTTATTTGTCTTTAAAAATCGCTTACAATAACAGTATTTATGATCATGAACAGCAGAAAGGGCCTATAACCCTACATGTACGCCCCTTTAAACAACAAGCATCATCATCATCAACAGTAGAAAACCTCGCAAAGTATGGGCACAGCAATCGTGCGGCTCTGTTCAATACGTATTTGTTGTTTTCCAAGGCTTTTCTTAAATTATTGCAAAGAAATTAGAAATTTGTCGAACATATCCATTGGTGAGTTATTCCATTTCCTAACTCCCCTTCCTACAAATGAATATTTGCGACAATTTGTCCTCTTGAATAACTCACCAATGGATATGTTCGACAAATTTCTAATTTCTTTGCAATAATTTAAGTAAAGGACCTCGAACAGGTTCTATGGTGGAACAGGACTCCCACGAACACTTTTGTCAAGCCTATCGCACACATGCCCGATGGGGTTAAGGTCGGGACTCACTGCTGGCCATTCCATCTCTTGAATGTCCCGTTCTCACGAGACAGCTCTGGTGATTCACGCTTCATGAGCCCTAGCATTGTCGTGCATGAGTACTAATTCAGGGCCAACGCCGTATGCGACAACCAAAACATGCTGTAGCAGTATCTTCTCGATGTATCCCGCAGCGGTAAGATTACCATGGACGACGACAATATTCGTACGGCCATCAATACTGATGCCACTCCACATCATCACAGAACCTTGTCCGAATCGGTTCCCATCCTAGACAACATTTGGCATGTACTGCTCACCACAGCGTCTCCATACACGTTTCCGTCCATCACGCTGTGTTGGGGAAAATCTGGACTCGTCTGTGAGCAACACAGGTCTCCATTGGCGAAGTTGCCAGTTGACGTGGGTACGGGCAAACAGAAGGTGAGCTTCGCGATGTTGCTGCTTTAAACGGGGCATTCGGACAGGATGTCTGGGTCGTAAGGACACTTCTTTTAAGCTGTTCCTTACTGTCTGGTCAGATACCACTACTCCAGTGACCCTCCTGAGGTAAAATAAGTGGCGGATGGCTTGTAGGGACGGGAGTGTCCGAGGATATTTTCGGCTCGCCAGGTGCAGGTCTTTTGATTTGACTTTATTTCCTCCACGCCAGCATATTTGTAAGTTGCTGGAATATAAAATGAACGAGAAGATCAAATAGGGTACGGGAAAGATATCGTCCCACCCCTGGCAAACTAACGAATCTGCAAATTGTCAAAAAGTTAGGAGAGCTGAAAGAAATTGTTATCACTTTATGTCAGATATATTTTTATATTTTATGACTTATTCTATGTGTTAACCATACAGAACGAGCTGCAGATGTGAGACGTTGTCAAAGCATAGACACACAAATAATAAAACCTAGACCAAACATTCTGAACTACAGATTCCATAGTTTGTCACTTTCGCTAGATTTCCATAGTTCACTTCTCAAATGTCTGACTCGTTGGCTGAACGGTCAGCGTACTGGCCTTCGGTTCAGAGGATCCCGGGTTCGATTCCCGGCCGGGTCGGGGATTTTAACCTTAAGTGGTTAATTCCAGTGGCACGGGGGCTGGGTGTATGTGCTGTCTTCATCATCAATTCATCCTCATCACGATGCGCAGGTCGCCTACAGCAGTCAAATTGAAAGACCTACACCTGGCGAGCCGAACCCGTCCTGGGATATCCCGGCACTAAAAGCCCTACGAGTTACTTTTCAAATGAAAGTTATTCTGAAATATATAGAATGTGTTCCATGTCCTAAGAAAAGCTCAGAACATTTTAAACCCATCTGAATGCTTTGTTTCCTTTCCCTTAATGGTTACTGCGGCTTGTTTCTATTCGTGTCACTCGATGGTAGAAAGCTATTATAAGAAGGATTTACCACGGAGTATGTTTAATTTTAATTCTTGTATTTACTCTACGTTCTTATCTGCTATTGTCTTTACTCGCCTGTAGTTATTTTGTGGTTCAATAATTTATTTGCATTGCATTTATAATTCGTAGTATAATAATATTCATTCTTATAACACTGAATGTGTACATTCTTCTTGGAAACTGTATAAATTATTTTTAGATTTCGTAAGTAAATCTACTGCTTATTCTATTTACTACTACACATGAATAATAGACTATTTAAATGGCTTTTATTTCTTGTAAAATTTATATTTAATCTTATAAATCAAAAACAAGTTATTTCCACGTGTGGTTCCCACATGAATGTGTAATCCATTATCTGAAGTTTTTTGAAGTTAATAATATTATGGAGTTCGGCTCACCAACTAAATATACGGTTTTTGGACTCGCCTAGAAGCTGAAATTTTGTCTCGCACGATTTAATTTACGTATCTACAAATCTACCCACACGAGACTAGCGAATGTGAGCACCTTCTTATCACTCGTCTGAACCAGGATTGAACCTGCAAATTTGGGCTCAGAAGGCCGGCGCTTCTGCAGCCTGATCCACTCAGCCTGCCCTATTTGATGTAAACCTACCATCTAGAGTTTCTAGAATAATGTTATCTGTATTAATACAAGGAGTGTTCCAGATTTCATCTCGAGAGAATCTAGAGCTGAAGTTATACACACCACAAAGCAGGTAGATAATGAATGTTCAATGTATAGAGAACACGGTTGTGTGTGCTACGACATTCCAATCAATTCTGTGAAACCTGTGGATGATCAAAGGCACGTTTCGTTCGTGGTCAAAAGTTCTGACACCTTCTTTTGAATGTGTTGATGTAATTTATCCCACCATCTAAAGAACATATCGCAATTGATAGTCTGGTTGTGTTAGAACAGCTCATGTCTTTGAAGTCCCTTCAGACGCAAAAAAAAAAAAAACTCGTGTAATTTAAAAACAATATCCTACAAATTGTTCGTTGATAGCAAGTATGTTCAAACTTCAGTACAAAGGTTCGTAACAACGAACAGTTTGTGGTGGCTTATCTTTACTAAGAGATGTACTGAAATATCACGTCTACCTGGAAGGATTTCACAGACGTTGGACAAAAATTAATTTTTTTACACCAACGAGACGGAGCATTCAAATTCCATTTAAACGCTTGCCAAAACACAAAATATCCAGGGTGACTCGTTTTACCTCTAAAATACAGCACCTGGGATGACTTATTTCTCACATTCACATTCATTTTTTAAACAAATCACCTGGCTACTGATTGTTGAAACGTACACCTGTCAAATACACGAGCTCTTTCGAGACAACACAATAATTAAAAGGTTATATTAAGTTGAAGGAAAAAAGAATACTATGATCAAGCCGAAGAGTTTGCCATCTGGCACTGTGTTTACATCGGTTTGAAGACAAGCAACGTAGTCACAAAGGGAATGGGAACAAAAGCTTGGAGATCTGTGGGGCCTATATAAAGGAAGCCAGAGAAAGAATAGGCTCTTTGAAGAAGGTTCTGCGTAAATGGGTGAAAGGAGAGGCCTTATTTTTTCAAGACGAGGCCTTCACACTCTGCTTTGCAAGAAAGAGTTTACCTACACCATCCAGGTTCTGTACACCGTCAAGAGTGGAAAGCTTGCAATACAGTACTTGCAATGAGATATCTGGAAAGATGAACTTAATCTGAAATAAGTAGTTCTGTGAAAAATGAGAAGCCTGACTTTGAAGATCTATATCATGACCATGAATGAGAGAAACAATGAACTGCGGCAGGTCTACAGTAAGTTAAACTGCTCAATGAAGTATCTGCTAAAGGCCACATATAATGCCCATGACTTGACAAAAAGGAAAGGACGGACACAATTTGACGTTTCCGTATTTGGATTGTCTACTTGTTTAGTTCATTCATTATTTTATCAACTACCAATATCCACTGGCTTTCTTACTTTCCTTTCCTGGTTTCAGCCACTTATGTTTATTGTGTTCAGTTATTTTCTGGCTCCCTCTGTGAACCGGTGGTAGAGTGTCGGCTTCTGGCTCCCAAGATCACGGGTTCGTACACGGCCGACATTTTAAGCGCCGTAAGAAGCCCATTCGACACTCTATGTCGTACAAAATTGGCTTGTAAAAGATCTCTGGTGATAAATTTGATATTTAACATAAAAAGGAATAAGTCAAAATGTCGAAATTCGACATTCACAAAAGACGGTATTAAATCAAAATGCCTGAACATGCTAGCTGACGCCTTACGATTATTATTATTATTATTATTATTATTATTATTATTATTATTATTATTATTATTATTATTATTATTATTATTATTCTTTCGTTATGCCCATTCATAGTGCGCGTTAGAACTTGTTCATTGGCCTGATGACTTTCGCCTTCTTATTCTTCCAAATTATGAACTCACTGTGTTGCCTTTTCCGTTCTTCTTTTTTTTTCTTCCGTTCTTCTGATCACTTTGTACCAGTCCTGCTGCTTTCCAGTTTTCAGAAGGGTGTTTGCGTTGACTGTACCTATGAAGTACTTTTTCCTTGGGATGAAGAGATTTTGAGAAGCTCCGACTCTTCTCAGCATGACGCTTTCGATCCTCCAGAATCCGATGATCGGGAGAACCTGAACTGTATGCTTCCAGGACCTGGAGTAGTTGATCGACTATGATCCATCATGCCAGGTTCACAAGTTCAAAGTGATCACTTTAGATGATTACAACTGGACTATTTAGATCGGGAAGTGCCATTTATTATTATTATTATTATTATTATTATTATTATTATTATTATTATTATTATTATTATTATTATTATTATTATTATTTTAGGAAGGCTCGGCTTGTGCCGGTAACATTATGGGCTGACTCGGCCTAAGCAAGGAGTCACCCTCTTGATTATGAAACTACAGGTACATATATGTACAAATATTTACAACAGAAATAACTAAAACATATACATTTACTAGCAATTGTACCCGTGCTTCGCTACGGTATTTCAGATTGTGTACGGATATCGAAGTAAATTACTGTACATGAAGTGAATAATAAATTTTAAATTGCATGTAAATTGGCGTTATCCGAAAAAAAAAGCATAGGGAGGTCCGCAGACAATGTTTCCAATGTAAAGTGCGAGTTGTGGAATTGTGATGATAACGACAGGTGCACTTGCCTACTACAATTCATTATCTTTTAGAAACGTTGAATAGGATGAAATTTGTGTAAGATTTTCACACAGTGAATTACTTTTCAGGTACTTATGAGACAGCTTCAAACATAGAATTTGGCTCACATACGGCTACTGGGTGGGCGAATATTCGTGTAGAATTTGATGATCCCATCTTTCTTATAAGTGAATCAAACCATCAATTATATGTGTACAAAGTGCAACATTTAGGTAAATCCAGAAATAGAGAAAAATGTAATGTATAAGGGATAGAGATACGACAGAAGGTCATAGGACTGAAGTTGTAGATCACTCCAAATTGAACGCAGATTGTGCCATCCGTTTTTGATACGACTTACCGTTTAGCCACGAAATACATCGAAAGGAAAGACTGCACCTCATTAAAATTGCCTCCATATCTCGATATTTTTCGGGGGTAAAAAATAAAAATTTTAAACATCTCGTAAATTTTCCGTCGCTTACATACTAAAAGCTATAATTTTGCAAAAATTCAATTTTCTAACTCGTCTGGGAGATTGTGCTGTGATCTTGATATGGGAGAGTGGGTTAAAAATCAGGACTTTCAGGAAACTTTCAAGCCCATGAAACCTGTAGGTTCTGCATAAATATCACTGACTGTGTTCTTATGCATCTACCCCTCAGAGAATTATGAGAATTTGAGGTTTTTTCTAGGAATCCTTGAAGTCATCAGCTTGTCTGGTACCAAGTTTTAAATTTCTAAGATGCCTACAATGGTCTCACTAATTCGCGTCTGTTTTCATGTTTATGCCTCAATTTATATATACAGTATATATATATATATAGATCGCGCCAAGCAGACTTCCATTTATTAGTGTGGATTATATTTCACCCGCTTCCTTAGTGGTTCTAGGGGCGTCTTACTCCCACAGAAAATTTTCCAGATAGTAAGTTATACATGAAAGTCACACTGGAACACACACGTCCATTACCTCGGTCATTTCTGACAATTTATTTTTTTACCCTTTCTCACCCCTATGCCAAAGGGGGCTGAAGTTAAACTTTAAAAATCCGGAATGTTACTATTCATCTCAGCGACCGGAAAAATTATCGAATCGGCAGTATATTGGATTATTATTATTATAATATCTCACTCCCCCCTCCCCCACCCTAAAGGGGGCTAAACTTTGAGTTTAAAAAAATCGGAACGTTACTATTCATCTCAGCGACCCCGAAAAGTATGGATTCGACACAATTTTCGTTAATTTGTTTATCTGACCCGCCTCGGCCCCCCGCCCTTAAGGGTTCCTGGGCTCTCTTACCCCCACATGGTTTGTCTCCTGATACTAAAAATTCAGTGTGTCACTATTCATCTCAACGACCCCGAAAACTATGTATTCGACACTATTTTCTATTATTTCTATATATCACTCTCCCATCGCACCCCACCACGAAGGGGGCTGAACTTGGACTTTAAAAAATTCCGGAGTGTCACTGTTCATCTCTGCGACCCCGAAAAGTATGGATTCGACGCCATTTTCGATTATTTTTATATCTCAGCCACCTCGCCCCCCTGCCCCTAACGGTTCTTGGGCTGTAATACCAAAATTCTTCGATCTATCTATTTCCACATTGTTTACTTCATAACGCGCTTCAGAAATGAGAAAAGCTAGACCATGGTTGTTTAGTTGAGATTTGCTTGGTCCTCTTCCATCTGCCTTACCTAAGCGTCCTTCATGATAGAGGTAGCTTTCGCGTGGTGGCGTGTACAATCTTGCTGATTAATGATAAAGCGAATTTCACTATTGTTACTGAGTCCAAACGTAAAACGTACATAAGAATAAAGCACACTTCGTACTATACCTTCGTGAGTTTCTACTGTGTTCATAACGTTTGGCATTTTTTCCATTTTGCTGTAGAAGCGTATAACCTAACTCTAGGAGAATCTGCTTATGAGCATCTGTTAACTCGTTAAATCTCCGCAAACATGTAGTATGGCTCCTGGATGCACACCGTGCTATATAGACTTTTTATACTGGTTTGAGATGAAGTCTGTAAGCTACGTACGTGTGCCGATCTAAATTAATGAGCCTTACCGAGACATGAGCAGGGTCAGGGAAATCTGTACCATCTTAGTCTGCCTCCACAAGTTCTCTGAGGATCTTAGCCCACAGGACCCGGTGCAACTCACGGAATTGGTCTGCATCCGGGTGATCATATTACGCCCAGAGAACCAAAGGTGGTACGAATTCCACGGGAAAAACCTGATCCGGGACTTCGAGACCATTCGACTGCCTGTTTGGGTAACCAAGCCAGAGGACGGCGACATATAGAAGGCAGTAAACCAAATGCTATCGGAGAAGAAGGCGCCGTCCACCATCGCCACGCAGACAGCCAGGAGGAAGAGGCATAAGCATGCGGACACGGGTTCCTGCGTCCCAGCTGCTCTGGAGCCTACGTCTGCGAGGAACAATGCAGACAGCGATGCCCCCCCCCCCAGAGTCGAGACGGCGTGACCCAAATCTTTCTGCACTGCATCTCGAAGTGGACGCAGAGGACTAAAGCCACCATCCAGGATTGTCGACCACCAGCGAAGGAAATCCAGCCAAGGCCCATCAACTGGGCGCAATCCAGGACGGCAGCACGGCGGTGCAGAGAGACGCCGCCCGGTGTTCTGAGGCCACTACTCAGCGCCTTCGAGCGTCAGAATGAGGTCTCTTCTCTCGCCGACGAGACACCGCCGACAGGAAGCGGACACCGCCCCCGCACCAGGAAGCCGTTGTAAAATCCACCCATCCGCAGCCCACGACTGCTCCCAGGAAGACAGTCGAAGGAGGAGGCAATCAGGAAAAGACCTCGACGGGAAGTGACAGTCAGGTGAGACCCAAACGTCCCCCGCTACAGCTCTTGCCCTTTTCCGCTGTATGATGTGAGGCAACCGACAGGGTAGCTGTAGGCTCAAGGTACGATGCAAACGCTGTTCTGTTGATCACGACCACGCAGCCTGCACGACATCAAGTGAGGCACCGGTATGCGCCAACTGCGCAGGGGGCCAGTTTACAAAGCCATGGTTCGGACAGAGAGGAAATAGGCCCTTCGCCACGTTCTTACTCCCTCCCCAGGGTCCCCCCTTCGGCGGGCGTGGCTGAATTCTCCAAAATCGGGTACTAGGGACCCCAAGGGGATCAAGCTGTTCTATCAGGTCCTAGGATTTCTCACGGCATGGCTTGGTAACCGGCAAGGCCCGCGCTACTCACAGCACTGCCAAGAAGGGCTTATCCCCCGAATAACTGGATCGGCTTGGAATGATATATTGCCCTGTGCACAATACCCGTTCCTAACAAACAATATTATCTGGACTTTTCCCTGCATCATCCTTGCATGCACTGTCTGCAATCAGTCAGCTTTTATATGTAGGTATTTTTCTATTTCTGCCTATATGGTTTTGACCTGGCGCTTACTACCCAATTACACCACCATGACACCTCAACACTTTATCTGACTTGGTAGCATCCTGAGCATGGGGACAGGCAGATACTTCATTCAGTTTCACTTACTTCCAATCTTCCCTGCTGTCTCTTTCTCTTCTCAGTATTAACAGCTTCTCGGATGCGATGTAGAATGTGCTGATCGCCACGCGGTGGAACGAGCTTAGACCCCCCTCCTCCGTAAGAAAATAAGGAAAGTAGATTGCCACCCCATGGTGAACTCAGACGTTCTAACCACGAAACGACGGAATGGGCATTGAGGGACAGCAGTGATAGGCTATTAGATGTTCTCCTACACTCTCCAAACATCTGTAGAATTTTATAATTTCAGCAGTCTACTGTGTTCTCACTGAAATAAGTAGTGACAGTTCAGGCATTCACAGACATATTATGAAAAGTAACTAGTGTTCTTTCATGGACTTGTACTAATGAACATCCAAATACCGCAAGAAAACAAGTCATTAGTTCATATTTTAATTACCGGGCGAGTTGGCCGTGCGCGTAGAGGCGCGCGGCTGTGAGCTTGCATCCGGGAGATAGTAGGTTCGAATCCCACTATCGGCAGCCCTGAAAATGGTTTTCCGTGGTTTCCCATTTTCACACCAGGCAAATGCTGGGGCTGTACCTTAATTAAGGCCACGGCCGCTTCCTTCCAACTCCTTGTCCTTTCCTATCCCATCGTCGCCATAAGACCTATCTGTGTCGGTGCGACGTAAAGCCCCTAGCATATTTTAATTATAGTGTACACAGTAATGATTGAACAGTTAATTCCGTACTGAGTGCAATATCCACAAATGACTTCTAGTTTTATTTAGAATCCGAGCCGCAGGGATTTTGCACTTTTATTTATAAAATCCAAATTTTTGTTTGCCTCGGTGAGGGAATCACTTGTGTATCATGTCCCTCAACCTAACATAGTTCATTAACTTAAATCATTTTCATGAAATTAACTAACGGTACACCAATTCGGTATATTTTTATAGATACAAATAATGATTAATTAATAATAATGAATTAATTAATTAATTCCTCCTGTAAAAGGTTTAATAGGTGATCTTATCTTAGTTATGTGTTCTGAGTTCAACTCTGCTTTCTGTTTTCCCGTATAGCGTTAGGAGTTTTAGCAGTAGCCTCATCATTTCCAGTAATATCATGATTTTGATTACATTTCACCAAATTTGACCCCCCTTAATGATCTGACAATATTTATAAAATAATCTAACTTGTAATAATATGTCGTAGGTTATTAAAGCGCCAGCATTGAGAACATTCTTTATTTTATTTGAAGTCCCATGAAAGAATTAACATTTCTCTTCGACACTGCTTTCTCTTTGAAGGTATTCTGCCAATAATGACGATTCTTTAGCTGAAATAAGAATACAGCTCGCCCAAAGGTACATTACAATTACTATATTTAGTGTTTGTTTTGCTTAACCCAATATCGCGGAGAGTTTTCCATACGATAGTAAGTTATATGTACATACACTTTCGTACATGTAGACTTTTTTAGTGTTCTTGCCACTACGGTTGTTTTATTTCGGACCTTGCTATATGTTTTAAATTGACCTCTGGTGGATGTTCCATAAACTAATTAGAGGCTGTGCCTATGCCTTTCATTTGAAGTCGAATTTATTTATTGAGCCAAAGAAGAGGGGGCGGGTGTCGCTTTAATCGAGCAGTACGTAATGAGACACGTCTAAAACTTAAAATTCGTTAAAATGAGACACTGCGAATCAGTTCTGTCTATATACTGAGCTGTGTGCCATGATGTGTTCAGAGCGTGCCCAATGAATGCTTCTTAAATCAATTTTTTAAAATTCCTGTATGTTATTTCCTTAGGCTTGTATTTAAGACTATTAACAGTATGCTGCGTAAATTGTCATAACGGGAAAGACCTGGCCATAGCATCTGTAGATGTTACAATATGCGGTCATTCTCGTGAAAATAGAAATCACGAATACTGCAGGAAGGCATAAAAGGGTGCCCCGATCGACAGATTTAGCGGAGATCACGTTGGAAGTTATAACTCTTGTTATTGCAGTCCCATTTACACAAACTTTATGAGTTGATTAATATCCCTCTGACTAAGAATACTTCATACCTTCGCATGAAAGGAGCACATGTATGCGATATTACGGTATTCGTTTGCTAAAGTGGTACATTTCAAAACGTTACAGGTGCAATTGTCCTTGATGTACCGGTATCAATAATGATAGTGTTTGTTACTGGTTTGTTTTCCACCAACTATATTTTAAAGGCTTACGGAGAATTCAAGGTGCTATAATTTTGTCCCAGAGTATTTCGTTTACGAGACGATAAATGCACTGACATGATGCTAGCATATTTGAGTAACTTTAAACACCACCGTGCTGAGCCTGAATCAGACCCCCTAACTTCATTAATATCTGAACCACTCACCCTGACATCAATAGAAACGTTGTGAGACATAATCAAGGACTGGTTCAGTAGATGATTAATTTCAATATGACATTATATTTAAAAGCTAATTCTCATCGTCCACGAAGTGAGAAGGATTCAGCCGTGGCCTTAATTAAAGTACAACCCCAGCATTTGCATGGAGTGAAAATGGGAAACCACGGAAAAACTTCTCAGGGCTGCCAATAGTGGGGTTTGAACCCACTATCTTCTGAATGCAAGTTCACAGTTGCGCACCCCCTAACCGCGCAGCCAACTCGCCCGGTTTTAGTTTGTTTCGTGGGAGGACTCGTGGGCATTTGCGTAATAGCGATGTTTGGAACCGTTCTTCGGATATTTGATTGAAATATACATGGAGAATTAAGGTCATTGCAATTGGGTTAGTAGATGTGTTGTATGAAATTGAAGTTGCTCCTGCAATCATCGCCTTATTGTACGAGGCGCAGATTTGATTGACTGATTTAGTAAAATTCCTTGGTATGTTTTGGTGGGCCCCGAGAGTATTTTACTCCATAAAGTTACCCACAACTTTCTTACAACTGTAATGTTTGTACGTAAAATCAATGTGCCGGGCTGAGTGGCTCAGACGGTTGATCAACCTATAGGCGGGGGCGGTAGAATAACACCCACGGTATCCCCTGCCTGTCGTAAGAGGCGATTAAAGGGGGCCCCAGGGGCTCTGAACTTTGGAGCGTGGGTTGGCGACCGCTGGGCTCTTAGCTGGGTCCCGACATTGCTTCCACTTGCTTGTGTTGGGCTCCTCACTTTCATCTATCCTATCTGATCTCTCTTGGTCAACTCTTGTTCTTTTCCGACCCCGACGCTATTAGGTTTGCGAGGGCTAGGGAGTCTTTCATGCCCTTCGTGGCCCTTGTCTTTTTTTGCTGATACCTTCATTTCTCGAAGTATCGGACCCCTTCCATTTTTCTCTCTGATTAGCGTTATATAGAGGATGGTTGCCTAGTTGTACTTCCTCTTAAAACACTAATCACCACCACCACCTCAGACGATTGAGGCGCTAGCCTTCTGACCCCAACTTGGCAGGTTCGATTCTGGCTAAGTACGGTGGTATTTGAAGGTGCTCAAATACGTCATCCTCGTGTCTGTAGATTTATTGGCACGTAAAAGAACACATGCGGGACTAAATTCCGGCACCTCCTGCCATTGTAACCACCTACTTGTACCAGGGATCATTGTCGCTACTTTCATGTCTGTTACTTCTGACTTATGAATAAGATATCCTATGTCCACCCAGATTTCACTCCCGTAAAACAGAGTTGGTCTGAAAACAGACCGGTGTAAAGATTGTTTCATCCGGGAGGTGATCTCTTTCTTACAGTCACTTCCGATAGTGTACAATGTGTTACACTGTTCCACTGTTGCGCCAGAGCCGAGGAGGACGCAGATCTGTCCTGCAATGCAATTCGGATGAGGTGTTAGTCTTCTCGGGAGGTGGTCTGGGTGGTGCGACCAGACCCATCTCGTCGTGTTCTACGTACTTCCGCGAACCATTCTGTACACGCCCGTTGCACTGCCGACACACTTCGTCTGACACGAGCAGCAATTTCCCGGATGAATGCATCACGTTCTCTCATGCCAATAATGCGCCCTCTATCAAACTTACTCATTTGAGGGTACAGTTCTTGCATACGTCTGTGAGGCATCCATTACCTTCGGTTTAAAGCGACAACGAGAGCCGCACGCACGTTTTACCAGTCGGTGGTGGTGCGCCGCGATATCGAGGTGGACCTTGAACCTGAGGGCCGACATGTTTCAAATGCTAATCATTTCTTTAGAACATACTAGTGCACATGTCCTGTGAATATGATCTTCCTATCTCTAGATTTTCAAAGTTTTCTGTTCTTTATGAATATGAGTGTGTGAACAACAAATGTGAAAGATTACAGCCTTGTCGAACCACTGTAAGTACCTTGAACCACGAACTCTTCTGCCATTAATTCTCACCGCAGCCATTTTGGTCAAAATAAATGCCTTTGACTGCTTTTAAAAATTACCCTTGAAGCCGTAGTACCCCAGTGCGGTGAACAGCTTTTCCCTCGGTCTCTGTCATATGCCTTCTCTATACCTACGAAACATAACTGTCTATTCCTCTCGTAGCATTTATACATTAACTGGCGCATACCAAAAATATTATCCTCACAACCCCTCTGTGGTCTGAACACTGGATTTCATTCAAATAACCCTCAACCACTGATCGCACCCTCCCTTCTAAAATGCAAGTTAACACCTCATCTAGTATACTGAACAATGAAATGACTTGATATTTTTTGCAATCGTTTCTGTTCCCTTGCTTATAGATGGATGCAGTTACCGCTTTCATCCTATGAGATGGTATCGTACTAACTTTCCATGCTAATCCCATTACTCTACGAAGCAATTTCATCCCCGACTTCCCACTATATTTAACCATTTCAGGTCTGATTTCATCTACCCCTGCTGTTTTACGACAATGCACTTTCTTTATCATCTTTTCTACTTCTTCAAGCGTAATTTCCAACAACATTACGGTCCTCCCCATGAGCTCGGAAAAGTGAACAGTTGATATGAAATTCTTGTACTCCACCTATACCTTGGATACATGCGGCATGAGCGGTCAAGGAGACGTACAGGTTTCGTGTGGTGTCTTGCGGCATATGTGCCTACATCTGCTACAATTGATTTTTGGATCGTGTAAACTGCAAAGCTGCTGATGTTCACGCCTCAGGTGGTCCTAGTCACATTTTATGGGTACTAAACCTTGCGATCTGGTTGGTCACGGAAGTGCGGCAATCTTGCGCAGGCATTCTTTTGATACCCTTGCTTTGTGGGCGACCCTGAAACGAGCATAATATGTTCAAATATTATTAAACTAAAAGTAAATAAATTCAACAAAGTACGGTATACTGCACATTATATTCCGAAGGTATATTATTTAGAATTTTGCCACAAGTACCCAGCGTCTTCTCGTGGAACACAAACAAACATAGCAATATCAAACGAGATGAGAGTCCTAGAGAACACTTACCCATCGATATGAAACTGACCTCTTGGGATCGAAATCAAAGCTGGGTTCTGGGCGACTGTCCGAAGTGGCTGCATTTGGAAGCAGAAGACGCCCCTGATGTCTCGTAAAGAATGCCGGACACAAAGTGGCGTCGTACCGCATCTGCGGCCTCGAGCTAGCGCCGACCACCTGTTGTCAGCCGACGCTTGCAGAAGGCTGACTTGAAATTCCCTAGCAAGGGCGTTGACATATATTCAGACCACAAAGGATCAGTTTTTTTTTTGTACGTGCCAGGTAATGTATAAATGCTACGAAAGGAATAGACATTCATGCTTATGTTTCGTAGATCTAGAGAAGGCATATGGCAGAGACCGAGGGAAAAGTTGTTCACCACACTGCGTTACTACGGCATCAAGGGTAATTTTTAAAAGCAGGCAACAGGTGAACGGCAAGGAGATTCAACAAAACTCATACGAATTTACTAAGCCACAGGCCTATGTTAATATTTTTTGCAAGTGTGTTAAAGTCGTTAAATCGTTAAATGTATGCAGGATCATTGATTCCCCAAGTAAGCTTTCAATTGCTTTGAATTATTTATGATAGTGCGTTTTCCAACTTTTCCGACCCACTCGCACTCTGTTATTGTATATTTAAATTCCTTCCCCAAAGAAATGTGGGGTACATTTTCACTGCCGTTGAATATTCTTGCGTAATTATCTTCATTCACTTTTCGAAGAGTATGTGCAATTAAAACTTTCCGAAAATTTCATGTTTACTTCACCTGCTTCAGCGGAACTGAAGGGATTTTATTGAGTGGTCTGTGACAGTTAGTTGAACTATAAAAATGTAGTTCCAAGATTAAAGTGGGTTTCCAAAACTCAGTGGAGCGGATGCCCGTGTTCACGCAATCGGAAGACAATATGGTTCGAATCACACCCTCGGTTCTCCTTAGAATGATTTTCTGTGGTTCCCTATTTCACTTCCTGGCTAATGGCGAGGAGTTCCTATTCATAGGCCGCAGCCGATTCCTTTCACCCCCTAAACCAAATTTGATTTACCTTCATTTCATCAGCATTAGCTCCTTAACTGAGGTTGGCGCCAAAAAGGGCATTGGCTATAAAACCATGATATATCATTTCATCCCACCTCAACCCCGAGCCCGTATCAGGAAACGGGACGGCAGACATGCATTAGGATGGGCTTCCATAACGCTATACCCGGAAATTGCCCTTATTTTACTTTCCTTTGTACTAGCAGGCGAAGAAGTTTAAATACCTTAGAATATATTCATGTAAATGAAAGCATTCACTTTATAACAGGTATGAAATCTCAAATTGCCACAGCTACGGAAAACTTCAAGCTAAAGCGTTTAGTGGCCCGCTAGAGGAAAATTTAAGGAAGAGACTAGTGTTGTGCTCTGTATGGAGTATGCTGTAGCTCTGTACGGAGCGGAAACAGGGACATTGAGGAAGGAAGAACTGAGAAGAATAGAGATATTAGACTTGTAGATCGAACTGGCAAGAGCGAGTGAGTGAACTGGGAAGATAGAATAACGAACCAGGAAGGCCTGAAATGAATGGGAGAAGAGAGGAGCATACAAGCCGTGATTCGATGAAGAGAGCATAATTAAGTAGGGTAAAATCTAAAACAGGATCCCTCGTTACGAATAGCAATGGAAGTGACGGTGAATGGAAAACGAGGAAGCGCTAGGAACAGATTTCAGATATTAGCATTAGGAAAGGAAAGGAAGAATATGCATAGGTAAGTAAAAGGGCATGATACAGAGAGATATGCGGTCACGGCTGCTATAGGACCTGCTGAATGCAGAATAACAAATGATGATGATGATGATGATGATGATGATGATGATGATGATGATGATGATGATGATGATGATGATGATCAAGATGATCAACGGGTATGGATGAATAAGAGGAAATATGTTGAAGAAACGCGGAGCAAGCAGAGGTGTGAATATACCCGGTGGCTCTCGAACACCGTACTTTCTACTTACAAATGCCCCGCATGCTCAAATGATTTTCACAGGGGAACTACTACCAACGGGCAGGTTACGTCAGAATATGTAGAGATAAGAAACGGAGTGCCGCTCGCAGCATGTTACTCAGTGCTACCGGTCTAATGCACCCCTTGAATTAGTAAACATCGTTTTCGACCGCATAGTTCTAGGCTGGTGTATGGTACAGCCGCACTATATTTGCTGTCTGCATATCGGCAATGGCTAGTGTGATCAGCAGCGGTGAATACATAGACATTATTTTAAGCTGGACAACCTGGTCGGAGTGCAACAGAAGCTCCAAGCAGACGTACGCCTTCTACACACATATTTCGCCGAACAGTATTAGGTTTTGTTCCATACAATTAACTCTTTTTTTCGAGTTTGTTGAGTAAACATTACATTTTTATTACATTTTTATACAACGCGAGAGAATACCAACTTTACTTTCACCGGACTAAATTATTTCGTTCGTATTATGTTATATTTTATGTAAATGTAATTAATCTGTCCCGTGGATTATTCGTAATAATAGCTTTTTTTTAGATTTTGATTCAGTGCTGTATAATGAAATTTTCAGCAGCTCTCACAAACATACTACGGGGCATTTACTTAATAAATAACATAACACAAAGAAGTAATTTAGGAACGTTGAAATTAGCTCCTGTTGAAATACGATTACAACTGAATATTTTTTTTTTTTTTTACAATTGGCTTTACGTCGCACCGACATAGATAAGATTTATGGCGACGATGAGACAGGAAAACGCTACGCGTAGAAAGGAAGCGATTGTGACCTTAAATAAGGTACAGCCCCAGCACTTGCTTGGTGTGAAAATGGGAAACCACGGAAAACCATCTCCAAGGCTGCTAACAGTGGGATTCGAAACTACTATCTCCCGACTGCAAGCTCAGAGCTGCGCGCCCGTAACCCCACGGACACCTCACCCGGTACAATTAAATAGAAGTACGGCATGATTATGCAATTAAAAATCATTTAGTATTTGAATACTCACTAAGAAACTAACAGACACTAAAGAGGCTGCCAGACTGATGAATGCGCGCGGCAAGTGGGTGAATTATAACTCAGTGGCCACGACCTCGGCAAAAAAATATATATACCCCTACTACCCTTCCTCACATCACATGCAACGTCTTCACTACTTGCCGTAGTGCTATACAAATGGGTTAGCCGCGACGAACAACATTTCGTGCGTATTTTCGTCAATAATTATGTTAATAATTAAAGAAAATAAACTAAGGAATTAGCAGATGATATAACAAGGTTTTACAAACAGCTTTTTAAAAAAATAATTCCTACTTCCAGCTGGCTAAAGTGCAATAAAAATGTAATGTTAACTCGACAAACTGGGGGGGGGGGATGACTGTCTCTCCCCTCCCCACCCCCTAATCGCCGCTGCCGTTTGTAGACACGCCAAAGATGCAGAAAAGGAAATCCAATAACTTATTAATTTATACACGAGTAGACATTCCTCTCGATGGAAGAGTTGCTTGTATCAAAAAAACTAATACTGTTCGGTGAAGTACGTGTGTAGAAGGCGTACGTCTGCTTGGAGCTTCTGTTGCACTCCGACCAGGTTGTCCAGCTTAAAATAATGTCTATGTATTCACCGCTGCTGATCACACTAGCCATTGCCGATATGCAGACAGCAAATATAGTGCGGCTGTACCATACACCAGCCTAGAACTATGCGGTCGAAAACGATGTTTACTATTGCAAGGGGTGCATTAGACCGGTAGCGCTGGGTAACATGCTGCGAGCGACACACTGTTTCTTATCTCTTCATATTCTGAAGTAACCTGCCCGCTGGCAGTATTTCCCCTTTGAAAATCAGTTGTTAGATATCCCATTCATCATTTGTGCATGCGAGGCATTTATAACTAGAAAGTACGGCGTTTGAGAACCACCTGGTATAACTTCAAAAATATTCTGAATTCAAATATCAATACATACATATAAATACGCTAGATTTTGTACCAATTCTTCACAAGGGAATTCGCAATGAATTGCATGTTCCCTTCACGAATTTGTGCGAAGTAACATGGCTCCATTCACACCTTTCATGCGACATGTTCAAATGATACATTGCCTGACAAAAGATGTTAAGCACCCAGAAGGAGTGGTCCAATATTGTACCATTTCGGTAAATATGCCTACCATTGACGTGTGAATAAATGATTGGATTGACAAGGCTGTGTAATGTGTAGAACGCCCATCAGAGTGCATTCGTGAAGGCACCGTCCTGTTGTTCATAAGTTGTTACCAGTCAACTGCTGTGAGACAAACAGTTAAGAAACGCATGCAGAGAGGACTACGTGCAGTACGAAGCACCCGCGATGCTTCGCGGACATGTTAAACAGCCTATCTGCCAAATGACAGCATTTGACAGAGGACGCATTGTGGGTCTGCGTGAGGCTGGTTGGTTGTATCATGCAATTGCCAGACATGTGGGCAATTTAGATGTCATGGTGGCCCGATGTTGGACTCACTGGGTACATCATATCACCCAATCACGTCGCGCAGGTTCGGATCGACCAAAAAACACCGGCCCGAGGGTGGACCGTCGTATGGTGCGCCAAGCATTGCGGAATCCCATAACTTCGGAACCCGTCATCCGCAAACATGTACTGGAAACTTTACAACATCCTGAGAGTTCCCTCGCAGTGTCTCGACGACTCGCAACCGCCGGATTGGTGTCCTATCGCCCCATGCGTCGGTTGCCATTGACACCAGAATATTAACGCCTGCGTTTGGAGTGGTCCCTTGCCCGGGAGGCATGGACAGAAGAGAACTGGCGTCGCATCATGTTCACTGATGTGTCCCGCTTCTCTATAACCTCCGATGACCATCGTGTGCGGGTTTGTTGACGTCGAGGGTAGAGGGAATATTGTGTCCGTATTGTGGAAAGGCACATAGGCGCAATCCCTGGCATTATGGTGTGGGGAGCCATAGGATATGCTTTCAGGTCGCCTATAATAGTGCTTCGGCAGACTTTGACGGAACAGAGATACGTCACAGACCCGCGTCCGCACGTCATACGCCTTACGGTACAGCACCCTGGTACAGTGTTCCAACGAGATAATGCACGTCCACACACAGCACATGTGTCTGTATACTGCCTACAGCATGTTGAGGTCGTCTCGTGGCCAGCAAGATCCCCGGATCTCTCCATCATTGAACACGTGTGAGATGACATTGCAAGGGGATCTGGACGAACGTGCCACAGAAAAGTATCCAAAGGCTGTTTGACACCATTCCGAACAGCATAACGACATGAATTGCGGCCGGACTGGAAGGTGTGTGACACCCTAATGACCTGGTGTCAACATTCCACCTGCAACTACCAACAGCATTGTCACCTTCATCCCACATTATAATCAGATCAATAAAAGCACATGGTCTTTCAGCATATGTAGTTTCATTCACTTTCAACCACTCCTTCTGGGTGCTTAACAGTTTTTGTTAGGTATTTTCCTACGAAAGCGCCTGGCAGTAACGTGAAATATGATGAAGCTGAAGAAAGTCGAGAGAGAGTGAGGACGATTTCCGAATATATTGTACGGTACAGTTCCTGGTCCAAGTTTCATCACCGGCTGAAGAGTATCTAGCCCGTAGGAAATAGTAATTTTTTCCGTCATTTGAAGAGTAAGCAAAATTATGTACATAAGAAAAATTGTTTAAAAGAACGATCATTTCACATATATCCTACAGATGTTACATATTATAAACAATAGTGTAAGAAAAAATTGAAGAAACTTTTCTGGTCTTCCTATAAACCCCCAGTCTGTTGATATACAGATATTGTACACCAAGCTATTCAACTGGAGAAAAAAGGGATGCAAATGTTTGGAGAACGTCTTGTAGGAAAATGTATAAAAGGGAATGATGTAGAATATTATTTATCAGCTTATCGTCAATTTAAAGCAATTGAATCCATTACAAAATAGAGACGATGTCAACGTTGAAGAGGTTCGCCCGAAAGCTGAAAGAAAAAGGATTTAGATAAAGTCAATATTTCATGGAAAACTTCCTCTTAAAACAACCATCACCACCACATTACAGGGACGAGTTCTTCTTAAAACAATAACCACCACCACCACATTTCAGGAATTACTCCAAAACCTTCTTTGTACTCTCCTACAGACAGCTAGATGTATCGAAGAAACCTGCAGCAGACTCAACCAACTGCTGTTTCTGATCAGCCATAAAATACACATTCCCAACGTTACCTGAACCCTTAAATTAAAAGTTCATGGGCAATTGTGGCAACATTTTCACTTCGGAACAAAATTACCATTATTGTACTGATATGCGTGTGTACTAAGAAAGTCGCGGAGGAAGTGGACTATAAAATAACGTGTTTGATTTTGCCTAAACTGTCTCTTACGCATATATATATTTCAGAATCGTAACCTACCTGTTCTTATGGAAATATACTGAAAAAATAATGTACCTCAGAAGAAAGGAAGCGATCGCTCATTTACATTTTTCAGCTAAATTTACTTTAAAATAATACATTGACTGTTATATTTTAGAACCTTCGCATATGTATTACAGTATATCGATTATTTTTAAAGAGCTCTCCTGGAAGAGTTGTCTTCGTAGAAATGTTCGTGTGATTACAAACTTACGTTCCTTTTGGAAATTGTCACCGGTGACGAGAAATGGTGCCTGTGTTACAACAAGAAGAAGAGGAAGGAGTGGCTCAGTGTTGTATGTCCGGCGCTCCCTTCTCGCTCCGCCAGCCAGCTGCACGCGCGCCTGTGTATCAGTCTGCTAGCTTCGACGCGCAGCCCTCAGTGCGCGTGCCTGACCATCGAGTGTACTATAAATAGGAGCTCCCGGCCTGCTCACTGGCCCACTTGCCCCGGTGTCCAGCTCCAGAATACACCCTACGTCGAGCACGGAGGCTACTCCTCTTGAAAATGTGCTTCGACCAGGTGGACTGAATTTCTGGCAGTACGAGGTTTCACCTCTGGTCACCGCTCCCTTACCTGTTTCCACTGCCTATGTTCCGTAATTCTTTTACAAGCCATTTTCATTCCCTAACTTATGCAAGCTCCCTTAGTTTCGCTAGGTGGAATTTCTTCAATCAATTGAACTTGCTTTTTAGGAATTCAGGCACTTCAACAAACAAGGACTCTCATAACATTTATGTTAGTGTGCCAGATAGTTCTCGACTATCAAAGTGTCAATTCACAAAGACTATCTTTTCAAGATAGAAGTGTATATAAAGACTGCAAACCTGTACATATTGTATAAAGACAGACTTTTCTCAAGATTCAATATTCCTTTTTGCTTCAAAATAAATTTCAGTTATTTGTGTAAATATTATAAAGTGAAGCAATAAAAGTTGTGTTTTGTAAACTTCAACCTTGGTTACAACACAACTCTATGGCGACGAGGTAAAAAAGCGACACTACACTTCATCGGCCCCAGTCGCCAACTCTATAGCGACGAGGTAAACAAGCAACAAACTACAATTCTTCGTCCCAGTTGCCAACTCTATAGTGACGAGGTACACACGAAACCAACACTACAATTCAACGGGCCCAGTTGTCAACTCTACGGCGACGTGCTAAACAACAACGACACTCCAACCAGTTCTGACACACAGCTTACCTTACTCTTTCTTGCACGCATCTCGCAATGGCTACTGCGGAACAACTCGCTACGGTCTTCCAAGCCTTACAGCAGCAACAACAACAGTTTATGCAACAACAACAGGCAGCATTAATTCAGGCTATTCAAGCTATTTCTGTCTCTACACAGCCATCAGCTATTCCTCCGTTCTCTGCTTTTGATCCAGCTAAGGAAGAATGGTCAGTTTATTTAGCCCGCTTGCAACAGCATTTCATCTGCCATTCTGTCACAGACGATCAACGCCGCCGCGCACTATTTCTTAGTTCGGTTGGCAATGCTACGTGTGAATTACTACGTAAATTAAGTCCAGAAGAACACTTATCTGAGGTACCCTTCACACAGCTCTTGGCCCGTCTCACGGAACACTATGCCAAAGCTCCTCACATAGTGGCTGCTCGCTATAAAATTTTTCAGAGCAGAAAGCAACCCCATCAGACACATACTGAATGGATAACTGAATTGCGTGGTCTAGCTAAACCCTGCCAGTTCATCTGCTCCAAGGACGGTTGTGGTTCATCCTACACTGATTCTCTCATTCGGGACATGATAATTTTACATACTCCTGAAGACAAAATACGTTTTGACGCTGTCAAGCAGAGTAACCCTTCATTAGAAGACGTCCAGCGTATTGCTACGGTTTATGAGCTTACTACCAAGACTGCCGCAGCCATAGCTTCTCCACACGAAGTTGCACAAGTCTCGCCTCAGGCCCGCAAGTCCTCTGCTACAGTGAACCGTACGAATAAGGCGCTCTCCACCAAGCATTCTCGCCAGGTTCCCTCTCGTAATGCTACACGGAAGCCCAATTCTAAAAGCACCTCGAAACTCCTGCCTTCCTGCCGAGGTTGTTTCAAGCATCATGAACGTCGTGACTGTCGTTTTTTCAAAGCTACTTGTGAACGATGTAATAAACTTGGACACATTCAGACTGTCTGTCACAGTTCGCTCCGCCCTGCTAAGACTACTGCAGCGCGCCGGAAGCATATACAGCCCCGCCCAGACATGGAAGTTGATCAGATCAATCTTATTCTTCCCACAAAGGATTCTCACAAAATCATCATTCCTCTCTCATTCTCTGATAGATCTGTCGATTTTCAATTAGACACTGGATCGCCTGTCTCTATTATTAACCTGACTACCTACCACGACTTAGGTTCACCTTCATGCTCTCCAGCTGACATCCAGCTCGTGACATTTAACAAGAAGAAAATTGACATCAAAGGTCAAATTAAGCTTCAGGCTAGTTATAAAGGAATTCAGAAGGTCATTCCTCTTCTCGTAGTTAACAACTACACTGCATCAAACATTATGGGCATGGATCTATTTAACTTATTTGGTTTCCAGATACATGACAACATTAACGTCGTATCTACATTGCATCCTACTTCTGACGTTACCGCTCTCCTAGCGCAGTTTCCTGAAGTCTTCGACTCTCAACTCGGAACAGCAAAAGACTATACAGCTCACATACAGCTGAAATCCGGAGCTAAGCCTCGCTTCCTCAAAGCACGCCCAGTACCCCTAGCACTTCAAGACCAGGTCACGAAAGAATTAGAAAGATGGATACAAACTGGAATTGTAGTACCAGTTACTTCTAGTCAATGGGCTACTCCACTCGTGATAATCAAGAAACCTGATGGTAATGTTCGACTTTGTGGCGATTTTCGATCTACAGTCAACGCACAACTCGAAACCGATATCTTTCCTATTCCCCGTCCAGAAGACTTATTCCGTCGTCTCTCTGGTGGACAATTCTTCTCTCGAGTTGATCTTAAAGAAGCATATCTCCAGCTACTTTTAGACGAAGAATCTAAGAAATTTCTCACACTCAACACTCCTCTCGGACTGCTCCAGCTCCAGCGGCTCCCATTCGGTGTTTCATCCTCAGCGGCTATTTTTCAGCGCTATTTGGCTCAACTCACCGCCTCAATTCCCGGTTGTGCTAACTACCTGGATGATATTATTGTTACTGGAAAAGATCATCAGGAACATCTAACCAATCTCCGCCTTCTTCTCCAGAAATTGAAAGACAATGGCCTACGAGCGAATCTCGCTAAATGTACCTTCTTTCAGCCTCAAGTTCACTACCTCGGACATATACTTGATAAGAATGGAATTCGTCCTAGTATGCAGAATGTCTCCGCGATAGTAAACATGCCAGCACCTCAGAACCTCAAGCAGCTTCAGTCCTTCATAGGCAAAGCGAACTATTATAATAAGTTCATTCCACACTTCGCTACAGTGGCAGCTCCATTAAACGCTCTACGTAAAAAAGGTGTTAAATTTCAGTGGACTCCGCAATGCCAACAGGCATGGAAAACAATCAACAACGCCTTAATTCAAGCTATACAACTCACTCATTTTCAGCCCGACAAGATCATCACGCTAGCTACTGACGCTTCAGACTACGGTGTCGGTGCCGTTCTCTCCCAGACGGATCGTCATGGACAAGAACGCCCCATCGCCTTCGCTTCGAAAACACTTAATGACCATCAACGTCGATACTCACAGATAGAGAAAGAAGCTTTAGCCATCATCTTTGGTATTCGCCGTTTCAATGAATATCTTTATGGCAACCATTTCCTGATCATTACCGATCATAAGCCTCTCGTACACTTATTCCATCCTGGTAATAAGATCCCAGAGAATTCCCTCAGAAAGCTTCAAAGATGGTCCATGTTCCTTTCTGATTATTCCTATCAGATTGTATATCGAGCCACATCCCAGCATTGTAATGCTGATGCCCTCTCCCGCTTACCCGTTGGTCCTGATACTGCCTTCGATTCTCAAGAATCTGAATGTCTTCAGTTGGACATAGAACTTGAAGATACTGTATCCAGTTTTCCTATTGATGCTACCTGCATAGCTAAAGCTACGGATAAGGACAGTACACTTGCTACTGTACGTACTTACATCCGCAACGGTTGGCCTCTTCAGAGCACACTTCCTGCCAACCTGGCACCTTATCATCGTATGCAGCATCGTCTCACGACTCGTGCCCGAGTTGTACTACTAGAAGCAGGCACCATCTTCCGAGTGGTTATCCCACTTAGCCTACAGAAACAAGTTCTCGAATTATTACACCAAAGCCATTGGGGTATCTCCAGAACAAAGCAACTCGCCCGTCAACACTGCTACTGGCCCGGTATTGATGCCGCCATCGAAAAGCTAATACGTCATTGTGAGCAATGTCAAACGAATCAGAACGCCCCGTCTTCTGATCTTGCTTCATGGCCTCCTGCTACTACTCCATGGGAACGAGTTCACATCGATTTCGCAGGTCCTTTCCTCAATTCCATGTGGTTAATAGTCATCGATTCACTGTCAAACTTTCCATATGTAGTGGATATGCATTCGACTACTACCACCGAAGCTACCATTCGTGCTCTCCAGAAAATCTTTACTACAGAAGGTTTACCGCCAGTACTCATTTCGGACAACGGACCTCAATTTACAGCTACTGCTTTTCAGAACTTTTGTACACATAATGGCATTCGTCATATCCTAGCACCACCTTTTCACCCTCAATCTAATGGTGAAGCTGAACGCTTCGTACAAACATTTAAAAGAAGTATGAAGAAAGCTGTCTCTTCAGGCTTAACTAAAGACCAAGCCTTGCTCCAACTCTTAAACAACTACAGAACTCTCCCCGGCGCTGATAATGTCACTCCTGCACAGAAGCTCCATGGACGACCTCACAGAACTTTACTTTCTCTGTTACAGCCTCTTCCGGCCCAGCATAAGACCTCACCAACGAAGTTCTCCCTCAACGACAAGGTCTACACCAGGACATTCAAATCCAACCCACTCTGGATACCTGGAGTCATCTGCAGATCTTTGGGTCATCGTCTCTACGAGATACAGACTCCGGAGAAACGTATCTGCCGCCATCAAGATCAGATACGTCTGCGCTACCGCCCCTGTCCAGCTATTGATGCTATTGCTAAACCAGATAAATCTATTGCTGAACGCGCTTTAGATCATTTAATAACAATGGGTTCCTTTCAGGACGAGACAGCGCCACTCCGCCCAGTTCCAGCTCCGGACAATACAACAGAGACGTCAGCAGCTCCGCCCCAGCATCGCAGTCGCCGCCAGCGCCGCCGCCGTTTCACGCCGTACCGGCGTATTTAGGAGGGGAGGGTGTTGTATGTCCGGCGCTCCCTTCTCGCTCCGCCAGCCAGCTGCACGCGCGCCTGTGTATCAGTCTGCTAGCTTCGACGCGCAGCCCTCAGTGCGCGTGCCTGACCATCGAGTGTACTATAAATAGGAGCTCCCGGCCTGCTCACTGGCCCACTTGCCCCGGTGTCCAGCTCCAGAATACACCCTACGTCGAGCACGGAGGCTACTCCTCTTGAAAATGTGCTTCGACCAGGTGGACTGAATTTCTGGCAGTACGAGGTTTCACCTCTGGTCACCGCTCCCTTACCTGTTTCCACTGCCTATGTTCCGTAATTCTTTTACAAGCCATTTTCATTCCCTAACTTATGCAAGCTCCCTTAGTTTCGCTAGGTGGAATTTCTTCAATCAATTGAACTTGCTTTTTAGGAATTCAGGCACTTCAACAAACAAGGACTCTCATAACATTTATGTTAGTGTGCCAGATAGTTCTCGACTATCAAAGTGTCAATTCACAAAGACTATCTTTTCAAGATAGAAGTGTATATAAAGACTGCAAACCTGTACATATTGTATAAAGACAGACTTTTCTCAAGATTCAATATTCCTTTTTGCTTCAAAATAAATTTCAGTTATTTGTGTAAATATTATAAAGTGAAGCAATAAAAGTTGTGTTTTGTAAACTTCAACCTTGGTTACAACACTCAGCCCACCAAAAAAAGCAACTCTCCGTGCCAAGGAATGTGCCCATCCACAGAAAATCATGTTGTGTGTTTGGTGGAACAAAGATGGCATTCTTCACCATGAACTTCTTCCGAAAAACGTAATGATTACCTCTGCTGTGTATAGTGACCAGCTAAGACGGCTTGCCATTTCTACTGACAACAAAAGGTAAAGACAACAAGCAGTCTTATTGCTCCATGATCACGCTCGTCCGCATACAGCGCAATTGTACAAAGGTGTAATTGCTGAACTTGGATGGGAACTTCTTCCTCATCCTCCGTAATACCCTGACCTTGCCCAATAAGATTTCCATCTTTTCCGCTCTCTTTCTAACCACATTCAGGGGCAAATTTTCCTGACGGAGCTTCTCTTGGCCAATGGCTAACAGATTTCTTCCAGTCAAAATCAAAACAGTTATACAGGGGAAGCATTCAACTGCTACCTGAACGTTAGCGAAAGGTCGTACTGGGAGGAGGTGAATACATCACTGAGTGATTGTGATTGTGAGGTACAGTGTGTGATAGTGACAGTAAAATAAAGTAAAATAAAAATATAAGAACCGCACGACCTTATGCATTAATTAGTTATGGGAACAAGTCAATAACTCGCCCTACCTTGTAACATCAAGCGATCCTAATAACATTCTAATTAAATTTGGTATAATAAATGACAATATTATTGATAAAACTAATATTAAAACCAAAATAATAAACCGATTAATAGTTAAATCTTAAAGCAAAGCAATGTGATGAAGTTCAAAGAAGTTACGTGAGCAAGGACTTCACACACAAAAGTGTTACATGAACAAACGACGTACTGAAGTGCTGTGACGTGGTAGTATTCATAGTCGTAATGTAGGAAAGCATGCATGTATATATTTATCTAGTAATAATATTATTTATTATTTCACTGCTAAATTTACTCTTGATTTGCCTAAAAGCCATTATTATCTTCCATGTAGGACAAGAATTATAATGAAATTTAATAGATACGTTTCGTTAACGTAACCTATTTGAAGTACTACGGTGTATATGACAGAACCTAGATATATCTAAATTACCTTACTTTAAATTACCCTGTGGCCTCTGCTAACCGTCTCTCTCCACAAATTGAAGTTAAGTTGGTCTCAGCACCTACTGTGACTATTTAGTCTCTAATAATTGCTGAATGGTATGTTTCTCTTCAACGCAGCACTCATTCCCCCCTCCCCTCCAACACAAACACACACAACTGGAACCAATTTCACCCCGATTACCACACTTTAATTTACTTCCGTGTCAAAGCAATTCAGTCACACAGCAGAGCTTTACCTGTGGCCACAATTCGATCACACGTTATTGTGCCTCTGTTATAGCTGGTGTCGATCGTCTTCTGTTTTGCTCTTTTAAGTGATGTTCTCGAGCTAGAGCTGTGACGAATTTTAAATAAAGAATTAAAAATTTTCTTTACAAAACATTTTAGTGAGACATGATTAGTACAGTAGATCAGTGAGGCTGATGACCGAGGCTCAAATCTCATTATATTCTAGGGTGAAGTTTTCACTTGAAATAGTCACATGCCGTCAGGAAGGGCATCCAGCCTCATCCTACTGGTCAAAACACAAAAGAAGGAACAAGCCAACGTGGCTCCATTGACCTCAGAAGTATCTGTGTTGACTTAAACAGAGAAGAAGAGTGGGCGAAACTGATAAAGAAACATATACCTATTTCGAGAACAATTTTTCACAACGCTATATTAACTTCCTCTCTTTTTATTCATTTCTAGTTTTCCTTCCCTCTGCTCTCTTCCTTTTCCTCCTTTCTTCCTTAGAATTAGTAGTCCGGAATAAATGAACAACAACAACAGCAATAATATTAATTATTTTTATAATAATTGTGTCCTCAATAGGGCCTCTCCCTCGTGGGAGAATGTGGTGAAGTCTTGTGGAGGCAAGCTGAACTTTATGGCATTACGTAATTCTTCAGTCTGCCAAAAGATGTCCCTATTTTGGTTAGGGGTGCCAGCTAGCAGTATATGCTTGAATTTTCTAGTTACTGCCTTCTTTTTTTTGATAATTCTAAGTGTCAGATTTTGGTACTCCCTGGTTTATTTCTTCAGTTCTTGAGTTGCCCCTACTGAACTTCCAACCAATCACAGCCCAACTCGCTACTATATACAAGGCAGTTTCCGGATTGTCAGTGACGATCTTGATAGTCCATTAACGCGTGAGGGTTTTCCTCAGCACTATTGATGGTGTGCTGGGACATCATCCGAGCTGGCAGCTTTCTTCACCCTGATCATGTGAACATACTTGTGAGTGTCGACGTGACGGTAGGATATCAGCGTTTCCCTCTAGCATGTAACGGTTAGGTTTGTGCCGTATCTACTTATTTTTAATGTAGAGTTTTCTGTAACTTAATTTAAATTTGTGAAACGAAGGGTTCATGAAGTTTTCGAGCCAGGGGTGGAACCACTCGAGCACGTGCAAGGTCATAAAGATGCAGGAGTGCGGACACTCGTTTCGCTGGTTAATTTTTGATTTCTTATCAATTTTTCAAAATTTAGTATTTCAAGTTTTAATTTTCTGTCGTTACGTTTTCCTTTCCTAGTCACAACGTAGTACGGCTTATCCATTGTTTCACCAGTGTCACGGGCTCTCTGCCCCATTAGGTTTTATATTGATTATAGTGGGATTGCCTGAGTGGGTTCAGCAACTCATTCCCTTGTCTTTGGCCTTTTTCCTATCGAACATTTAATTTATTTTCTCTAGGCTCAGTAGTAAAACCTTTTGCTCCTGTTTCGTTCTGGATCCGTCTGATCCAAGTTTATATGTGGAATAAGGGCAGTGATCGTGAAGGGTGTGTGGTTCAGATAAGAGCTTATAAACTTCGAATGTTTCTTCCCTTGATTTTGATAGCAGGCCCTTAAGGTCTTGAGGAATTCGTTCTCCCTGTGGAATATTCATTTAACACAATCTATCAAACTGAGTGTTCACTCTTCCTGGTTGTGCAATGTACCAAAAAACTATATTTACACGGTAAAGAATAATATACATCGAGAAATTGGGAGCAAATTCACCCCAGATGTTAATGAAGCTCTGAGAGCTAAATTTGTAAAGTCATCCTGCCCTTGTAGTAGCAACAAGAACAATAATAATATTAGTTAAAGCTTCCTTTAATAGCTAAGCGATGCGGAGGAGTTAATCGACGTAGCGAAAGAATATAATATGGACTATTCACTCCTAATGATCCTGATACTATTGCATCGAGCAAGTTCCGTTAAGTTACCATAATATTCTCATTTTATACATGAAGCTGCAGTGTGCAGGGATTTTAGATCTGACGCCATTTCGGCTGCCTGTATGCCAGTTCCTACGTTCCCTTTTACTCTACCAGACAGCAATGAAGATAGACCTCTGTTGGGTGATCTAAGTTCGAATATTAAATAATGTTGACGGGTAAACATCAAAGATGTTACTAGGAATATTTTATCTTCCCTTAAATATTCCTAATACCTCTGATAGATATGAACCCTTGATTTTGGGATCCGGGGGCCGACACTCTACCACTAATCCACACAGGGAGGTGTGGAGTTAGGTCTGTTGAAATAACTGGGTGGTCTTATCTGCTTGTACTGTTGGGAAGTATTTTAATAATGCTACCATTAAAGAGACTAGTTAACTTTTCATTATCAATCTTCGTAATGATGGTGCTAGAGAAACGTTATTAGCCGATAATGAAGGACAATAAAAGATGCCACCCCTCCAAATCAATATTGATTTTCGCTACAGGTGCGATAGGCTTCCTAGGAGAAATCGGCTGTTGTTTAGATGAAGTGTTGATAATAATAATAATAATAATAATAATAATAATAATAATAATAATAATAATAATAATAATAATAATACAAAATTATATGAAGTATATGGCCAGGGATCTCAGTATAACCAATGATCGTTCCCACGCATGCAGAATGGAGCAAGAAAGAGTGGGTCATGTAACATCTTTATGTTCCGTGCTGGTATCCAAAGACTACAAGGAAAGGCACGATCTGATTGGTAAGATAACACATTGTTCAGTTCCCCTGAAGTATTGTTTCGTCACAACTCGAGCGGAATGGCATTACTCATACAAGGCAGAAAAGTATTAGGAAACAACAGATACAAACTGTATTGGGAAAGGAGCATCTTGCTTGACAGAATATACCAGACGTCAGTGTATGTGACCGCGCAGTCAAACATGTTTGTATGGCCAATTTTGCAGATCCCTTGAAATCATTCAGTCAATTTATTATTATTATTAAACGAAGCTGGAGAAATATCAGTCAGTTAAATATCAGTGATGAGTGGATCAAGTAACGATAGTACCAGTCGTGATCGAGAAAATAGGACTGCTGCGTAACAACCTGAAACAGCCGCCTGAAGAAGCTTCAGCTGCCCATCTATCTGATCGGAGACATCCAAACAATCTGTCATTCTCAGCACCTGCAGAATTGAAAGTTTAATGAAAGTTCAATGAAAATTTAGTAATCTTAATGATGACTGTTCTTGACAATTATTCATCCGCACAATTTTATACAAATGAGCAAAGTAAATAATAATGATAATAATAATGAAGAATACTCCAGTCTTCGGCACGAAATTCGCGGTCCTTACTTAAATCCTTAGATCTGTCTCAAATTTGAACCTATAATTGCTATCCCTACTATTCATGCGCTGTGCACACAAAACGTATACATTGACCAATGTCCATGGTTCAGCTAACGACCAAAACCAAAAATATTCCGAGAAAACAGAAAGGTTTTGGAACTGCCTCAATACCAGAATTGCAAAGATTCCAAAACACCATGTCAAGATCTTAATGTGTGATTTCAGCGCACAGCTAAGACGGGAACAGAATAAAGACACGTCAATAGGCGCTACTCGGCTCACAAGAGGACCAAGGAGAATGGAAAAGTCTTGTTGAATTAGGTCTATGTGAACACCATAACCTCCAGGTGATCTCCACTCACGTTCCACACCTTTCCAGACAATAAACTATATGGCAACCCCAATCCACAGCAATGGGAGAATTCCAACAAGACTATGTCGCAAAATCTCTAAGGTGCAGTCCGAAAATAATGAATGTCAGAGTTGAAAAGGGGATGAAGTTTTATCAAGACCATTATGACTCCGTAGTTAAGTTCAGACCCATTCGTACCTGCCCCAGCCCGCTTCGACGCAAAGAAACTCAGAGAAATAGAGAATGAAGTCAAAGAACTCGCCCGGCCAGTGGACTTGGACTTTAACAGTACATAGGCAGATGGTTAAGGTTCAAGACGAGTATCAGAGGTTTAAAAGAGGAAGAAACATGCCCGGTAGAACGAAAGTTGCGAGCAAACCTTGATGGATAGTCTACGTACCTGGAAAATGTACTCCACGTCCAAAAGAGAGGAAAATTGAGACATCTACAAAACACAACGGGCACAAGAGGCGGGAAACGCAAGTACGATAAAGAACAGCTGAACAATATTAAGCCAGACTTCCAGCGAAATAAGTTCCGAGAATATTACAGGGGTTGAAATAAGAAGACACAAGGGTACAAGCCTCCCTGTCTCTGCTTTCAAAGGAAAGATGGAAATTTGGAGCTTCAAACGAAGAAAATTATGATGTTCTTGCCGAATACTTAGACAAAATTCTAAAATGTGAAAACCTCATCAGAACCAAGAAATCGATATGCCAAAACCTGCTGTCTTTTACCCCGGATCGGGATGAAATCAAACGCCACATAGGGAGACTAAAAATCAACAAAGCCCCTGGTGAAGACTCCATGATAGCAGAACTATGGAAATACGCTCCGGAAGAAGGAAAAGACCTCTTTCATCAGACCATCATTGACATATGGGAGAAAGAATAATTACCAGAGGACTGGAAGACAGCTTTGATCAATCCTTCATATAAGAAAGGATATGTGAAAGATGTAGATAACTATCTCATTACTCCAAGTAGCATACAAGATTCTATTGTTATCCATCCTCTAACGACTATTACATATAGTCTCGCTTGGAGAATACCAAGGTGGTTTTGGGAAATGCCGATCAGCAGATCTCCAATCTTTAAACAATAATAAGATATCATATGTTGCGAATTCGAACATACGTGTGCACTTATGTAGACTTCAGGAAGGCATACGAATCAATTTACCGCGATATGTTGCTTCACATAATTGCAGAAATGGGAGCCGACGAAAAACTGTTAGCGGTATACGAGCAACCGTCTCCAAAGAAAATTTCCAAGGATGCTACTCTTCACCATTTGAAATTGAAACGGGTGATAGGCAGGGAGATGGACTCTCACCACTTTTGTTCAACTGCGTACTGGAGAAAGTAATACAGGAGTGGCGTCAGGTACTATAGGGTAGTACGAGACTTTTAAGGATTGGGTCGAAGAAGAATGAAGTAAGAATTGACTGCTTAGCTTATCCGGATAACATTTTGAAACCGCAACAGAAGAAACTAAAGTGCTCAAAGATGTAACAGAACCAACAAGCTTGCAGATATACTTTGAAAAGACGGAAGTAATATCAAACATGAAAGAGAACACGATCTAACTAAACACCAAATATGGAACAACAAGACGTGTATATAAGTTTCAATACCTCACACAACCACACAGTCCCTAACGAGGATTAATTAACCAAATGATAATAAGATCCCCGGTACGGACCGTAATTACACCTTGGACCAGAAGAATATAAACTGAAGGACACATCGCTGACCATACAGACAAGGGGCCAGAATTTTTATTTACAAATTACTTACGGATTTAAATAATGTGTATACTTTATTTATGGACGTGGTCGTGACACGAATAAGAATAAACATCGTATGACAATCTATGATAGATATTAAGTATCATGTGCCGTCTTGAAAATGTAGCCAGCGATTCATTTCGACAGGGCAGCCCAGAACAGACAAACTGAGTATGAATTAATTCCATTTTGTCAATAACAAGTGAGGATTTAAAAAAAAATGTTAGGTCACCGAATTTGCAATCAAAACGATTTGATTACTCAGAGCATATAGGCAGTATCTGCCTGTTGTCATTTCTTTATGGTTACAGTACTTTTGCATCCATCTCTTGGCACAGGCCAGAGTAAAGTGTGGCTTCCACCGAAGTCCCAGTCAACATCCATGGCTGTGACAATATGGAAGCTGCTGGGGTATGGGTAGTGCTGAGTAATGACATTCAGAGCACAACTAGTGCATCTGAGTGTTATGAAAGTTGCTGCTCACAGGATCAGTCATGCTGCAATAGTACTTTCTGACCCAGTGAGGAAAGCAATGGCAAACTACCTCACTCCTCATCTTGCCTAGTACGCTTCATTTTGGTGCTGCCATTGGTTTTTTGGGGTTTTCTCATAACCGCATAACCTTTGGTGGTGCTATTTAAGGATCCAACCAGCCTCTGGGCTGTTGACCTGACAGACAGATAGACAGTATAATTCCCTTATAACAAATGAAGTTGATACACTTATCTCAGGAGCTACCAAAGCTCTGGAAATTTACTCCAAACTTTGCCAAGTGTCCTTTAGATATTATTTCGGGTGAATCTCTTAGTTGACTAAGCCTGTGTAACTATTACTAGTCAGTTTAATGGAAATTCTTTGGGAAATGTCTTTTTATGTATGGCTGCCTCAGTGAACATTGATTCCTCCCGTGACTGTGGGTGACTAAATACATCCACAGTATTGCCTGTGTGTCGCTGGAGACGGCTACATCGGTTAACCCCCACAGGCTCCCAAGTTGAGAGCGTAGAGTTGACGACACAAGGTCCCCTAGCTGTGTCTGACATTTTTATCCTCTGATTTGTGTCAGCTTTCCTGCTTTTATATTTCCTGCGTGACCTCTCTTGATAAACCCTTCTTATCTTCCAACTCCGACGGTATTAGGTTTCACAAGGTCTAAGGACCTCTTTTGCTCAACCCTTGTTCTCTTCCAACTCCGACGGTATTAGATTTAGGCTTACAAGGTCTAAGGTGCCTTTCATCCTCAAGTTCTAATTGGCTCTTCCCTTTCTTTTTCCGATACACTGAATGGTCCAAACTCTATAATTTTGCCGCTGACTAGTGTTAAGAGGGTAAGACTTCCTAGTTTTACTTAAACCAATAACACCACCACCACTGAACAATGTATCCAAAGGAGAGCGATAGAAACTACCCATTCATGTAATTTGCGTGTTAGATTAATAGCAATTGCTTCAGGCTTTGGGAGGATTTTAAACTGTAGTAAATTCTGAAGAACCAATCACATTTAAATAGATAACTGCCAATCAAAATAGAACAGGGAAAACTAATGGTTTCGTTAGCTTCATACACTTTTCAGTTAAATATTTAAGTATTACATTCATCGGCTTTCGCAGTCTCTTGAATTAGTGAAATAATACTGTAGAATTGTTACTGAAATACAGTCTCTCAGCAATGTCCTATTGAATGTAAATTAATAAAAATGAATAAATCTAAAATAAATAACAGAACTTTTCCAGTTTAAAGAGGAATACGAGGAAATACGGTATTCACTACGAAATTTGAGTTGATTTGCAACTACCTGATTACTGCTCTTTGGCAATGGAGACTGAAGTACATTGCATTGTAAACTACATATGAATATTGCCGACACAGTGGAATACCCGTAAAGAGAAACTCGTCATTTCAAATGCACTCTACTATCTAATTTAGATTTTCTCTCAAGCGCCGAGTGCTGGGTCGCTTTGAGTTTCATTATATTCACTGAATATTCCAGCTTACGTTCTGACTGCTTCGTGGTTTAAATTTTCCACTGGTCCATGGGTAATTATGAAGCTCGTATTTCCTGCAGAGCACAGAAATAGAACAAAAAGTGATAAGTAGGTAGACAGAGATATTTCAAATCACTATTAACGTTACTGTTTGAAAGAACTCTGCCATTATCTTGAAACATTTCCAATGTTTTGTGATTTGATGGGAAGTACATTTTACATTAAGCATTACTCAAAACACATCCACTCCAATTTCAATCACTATTTGCCTCAAATTTAAACAGAGTGTTAAAAGCGGTCCATCATTGCATAGTCCTCAATTATTAGTACTTAACGTTTGATGAAATGGAGCTATACGAAAAAGCTAGTAAAACTATTATATTTGCAATGATATATTGATTTGTATCCCAGGTCGTCTTATAGAGAGTCTTACCAAAAATGTGGGAAGTAATCAAGGCGTCTCCCCCAAAAAACACTAAAAGTATGGTAAGGTCGATCATTTACAAGTTACAGGCATTTCATTTTTTTTTTTTTTTGCTAGGGGCTTTACGTCGCACCGACACAGATAGGTCTTATGGCGACGATGGAATAGGAAAGGCCTAGGAGTTGGAAGGAAGCGGCCGTGGCCTTAATTAAGGTACAGCCCCAGCATTTGCCTGGTGTGAAAATGGGAAACCACGGAAAACCATATTCAGGGCTGCCGATAGTGGGATTCGAACCTACTATCTCCCGGATGCAAGCTCACAGCCGCGCGCCTCTACGCGCACGGCCAACTCGCCCGGTACAGGCATTTCAAACGTGTACTAAAATTACTGACATTAACCCTACCTAGTATATCTCACTTCGAATAGTTGCAGCCATCATTGTGCATAAGAAGCATACAAAATGTGTTCACAAACGTGATGGCTTTTCAGCTACTGAACGTCGTAGTTTTGAGTATCGTTGGGCATCGTGCATGACAGGAGTGAGATAATCTTCCGTAATTTGGGTCATGGAGAAAGAACAAACATCATGGAACTCATAACGATTGGATGGTAAACTGAACTACAGTATGAAGGGACCTTCAGTCAAAATTCCTGACTCCGAAATTAAAAATTAATATTCTCTCCTTTCCAGCTGATAGCATAAACAAGCTCAATTCTTAAACAATCGACCATAGTGTGTATGTGTATAGGGGCATTTTATGTTATTTAGGGGGAACTATTCACTCTCCGATTTCCTCACAATTTTGAGAACACACCGTATACAGCTATTTGAGAAATCGAGTTCATCACTGTAATCTACGTCCTTCTGAGCCATTCATGTGACAGCCCAAACTGGGCTCCGTAGATCTCCAACAACTCAGCTAAATACTTCTTGGAATTGCGTGATTCTCTTTATTTACTTGTTTATTTTTTACTAGCTGCAATATCCGTCGTTAACGGAACAATCATATATCATGTACAAAGTACATAACTAAGTAAATAAATAAGGTATAGATATAAATAAGATATAGAAATAGCATTCTTTCTAAATTCTGAGCAATGTACAGAAAAATTTGTTATTAATTTAATTAATGTATTTATTTATTTATTTATTTATTTATTTATTTATTTATTTATGCTAGGGGTTTTACATCCTCCGACGCAGGGATCGAAAATGGCTAAGAATGGGAAGGTAGCGGCCGGGGTATTTGCCTGATGTGAAAATAGGAAATCATATGCCTATATACCAGGTGGCTCCCGAACCCCGTACTTTCTACTTACAAATGTCTCGCATGCACAAATGATGAATGGGATATCTACCAACTGATTTTCACAGGGGCACTACTGCCAACGGGCAGGTTACGTCAGGATATGAAATGTCGTATGGCTTTTAGTGCCGGGATATCCCAGGACGGGTTCGGCTCGCCAGGTGCAGGTCTTTCTATTTGATTCCCGTAGGTGACCTGCGCGTCGTGATGAGGATGAAATGATGGTGAAGACAACACATACACCCAGCCCCCATGCCTGTGGAATTAACCAATTAAGGTTAAAATCCCCGACCCGGCCGGTAATCGAACCCGGGACCCTCTGAACCGAAGGCCAGTACGCGGACGAGTCGGACACGTCAGGATATGAAGAGATAAAAACCGGCCTGACGCTCGCAGCATGTTACTCAAATGCACCCCTTGCATTAGTAAACCTCGTTTTCCACCGCATAGTTCTAGGCTGCTAAATGGTACAGACGCAGCAAATTTGCTGTCTGTATATCGGCAATGGCTAGTGTGTTCAGCAGCGACGAATACACAGACATTATTTTAGTCTGGACAACCCGGTCGGAATGCAGCCGAAGCTCCAAACAGACGTATGCCTTCTACACACGTATTTCGTAGGACAGTATTAGTTTTTGTTTCATAGAAGCAACTCTTTTATCGAGTGGAATGTCTACACGTGTATAAATTAATAAGTTATTAAATTTCCTTTCCCGCATCTTTGGCGTGTTTACAAAGAGTATCGGCGATTAGGGGGTGGAGCGAGGAGGGACAGTCGCTTCCCCCCCCACTTTGTGGAGTAAACATTACATTTTTATTCCACTTTAGCCAGCTGGAACTAGGAATTATTTTTTCAAGAAAGCTACTTGTACAAGCCTATTGTCTTATCTGCTAATTCTTTCCTTTATTTTCTTCAATTATTAACTTAATTATTTCCGGAAATACGCACAAAACGCCCTTCGTCACGGCTAACCGATTTGTATATTTGTATAGTGGAGACTGCATGTGCTGTGTACTTTTTGCCAAGGTCGTGGACGCTGAGTTATAATTCACCCGCTTGCCGCGCACATTCGTCAGTCTGAATGTTGTGCTGAACAAGACCCAAGCCACCTACTTATCAGTCCCCACCTGGGCAACCCATTCACATCACAAGATGTTTAATATGAAACAACAAGGCCATCGCAGCTGCAGTTTTTGGAATTGCTGATCAGATACGGAAACGAATGAATTACTATTAGAGAAAATACGAGATAAGATGGTTCAGCTCAAGAAAAATTGATGGACTGCAGCACTTAGTATTCAGTATTCCAATACGATCTACTTGAAAAATCGCTGTATTCGTGCTGAACGAGCAGATAACTGGGATGCCATGTCAGTTGTGTACAGCAAATGATTCCTTTCTTCCAAGCCTGTGGCCAGTTTGGATACGCCAAATCCTATCTCGTCTACGTACAGGATATTCTGAAGCTACCATCCATTATGACACAAGAATAATTTGACAAATTTGTGAATGAAGGATACCTCACGATGAGAAGGACAGATAGATTTTGGTCTGGAGCTTCGTCTGACATGATCATTGATCAAATTTTAATGTGCATTATGGAAAGCATGAGTGGCGTTATACGAATACCGGGTATTACAGACAGTGTTGCAAGTAAGTCGCTCCTGAAGATGACTGCAACCCATGACATTTGCATCTTCCTGAAAGAATTTTGTGGAGTTTCCTTTACCACACGTGTGTAGCATGAAGATTTAAGTGGAGCCCGCAAAGTTAGAGATTGCTAAGCTCTCACTTCGATTCGATAGTTATCCGTCATCCCCTGAAATATACATCATTTCAATAGCTAGTGACCTCGTGAGTGTCGCCAGAATAACGTGCCGTAATGCCATAGTCATTGGTAAACAAGCAATAGCCAAAACGGATGGGCTAACTTTTTCAGATGTCAAGTTATCACGGAATAATCAAGCGCTTCCTCTGATCAAATGGCTTATTCTATTAAAATTCATGATGATGCTGTATTAGTTGACGCATTACTGATTTTCCAAATGTTATCTATCAGTAAGGAAAGTGGTGAAGACCTGTAGGCATACAATATTTGTTGTTGGCTTCGTCACCGTTAGCCCTGTTTGATGAATTTGGAATGGTGAAAAACAAAGATATTTTTGATATATTTGATATATTTGATATTTTTGAAGCAATGAAAAGGGACTTTAGCCTCTTCAACTTTGACGTTCCTGTGGATGGTGGACTCCTCTTACACAACAATCACAATGCCAAAAGGTTCCACAATTTCATCGATTTATCAAATTTGTTACCTCAATTATATCCTCAGACACTATACCGTTAAGAATTTTACTGTAGTTTTTGATAGCTACTCTTTTTTTTTTTTTTGCTAGTTGCTTTACGTCGCACCGACACAGATAGGTCTTATGGCGACGATGGGACAAGGAAGGGCTAGGAGTGGGAAGGAAGCGGCCGTGGCCTTAATTAAGGTACAGCCCCAGCATTTGCCTGGTGTGAAAATGGGAAACCACGGAAAACCATTTTCAGGGCTGCCGACAGTGGGGTTCGATAGCTACTCTAACACAGCGAATACTACAAAAGTAGCTTCTCACATGACGATAGCAGAAGTTCGGAAAAGATGTTTTCTGACATCGTATGGAGCACCTGCTAAAAGAGAACATCCTTAACGTCCACGCTACTATTCATTCACGAAGTCTGTATCCACTGCCACCAACGCAAGGAGCAGCCAAACAACACTCCTTCCACGTGTATCACCAGGTAAATAATGTTACTAACTTTACGTTCCACTAACTACTTTGACTGTTTCGGAGACACGGATGTGCCGGAATTTTGTCCCGTGGGAGTTAATGAATGTCCCAGTAAATCTACGGACAGGAGGCTGACGTATTTGAGCAACTTCAAATACTACCGGACTGAGCAGGGATGGAACCCACCAACTTGAGCTCATAAAGCTAGCACTATACTGCCTGAACTATCCAGCCCGGCTGTACTGCCAAGTTAAGATATCGCTGTGGATGGAAGCGCAAGCAGAATTGAGGGGCTGAGAACAAAAACCAGGTAAGTGACGGAAACATAGTTTTGAGGAAATTGCAGTTAAAGTTGTACATGGCATAAAATATTACACAATAGTTTGGTTGAGTTCCTTAATTTTTGTATCAATTAATTATATCATAAGCATTAATACTGAGGTGAAATTAAGTTCCAGTATTCATTACAGACTTGGTAATAATTATCCAAAAATACTTAACTGTTATTGAATAAATTTTTATTTAATGCAAAAACAAGGTAAGTGACTTTAACATAGTAACAATGGCATTAGTACTTTCATGATAATGAGAGTCACTGGAAAGTTAACTGTTTTCTTCATTGTTTGAAACTTCTTCAGGGACCACGTCCGGAATTTCAGTGAGGGAACATCCCCTTTGTCGAGTTTCTGGAACACTATGATGAGGCAGACTGTCAAAGAAAGTACGATGAACAGGAAGTGTCAGCGGTTTAAGTTCCTGGAGGTTCTTGTATTTTGCAGCCCTTATAGGTACATCTCCTAGATAGAGCTTTGAGAGTATTACTTCTGATGATCTGCCGACCCCACATTTTACTATCTTTTCGGTACCTTTAAAGTTACACGGGAGCATATAAAACTTTGCGAAAATGCTTTCCCCACTTTCCTTATTGATATTTTCTCTGCATTTAAAGCGACATGACCTATGATTGCCAACATCCTTCAAGACTTTGACCTTTTTCACAATACCTCTATGACCGACATACTCCTTCCCAGAATTCCGTAAGAGTTTCTTCTCCATTGACTTCCTTGGTGTTCTCTGTCGCTTACGCCCCCTAGGTAGGACAGTAGGAAAGTCTGTAGGTCCAGGTCTTCTTCTTCTTCTTCGTCTTATTATTATTATTATAATTGTACATTTTATACAGTTCACTTGGTCAACTTTGTAGGCTTTTGTAAGAGAAATATTTTTATGTTCATGTTCACAGCAAATTTTATCACTACGAGTACATACCCTTGCTTTTCATTCCATTTGCTGATATTGTGTCATGACCTTTAGAATGAAGGTCAAATGATGCAGAGCCGTCCACAGTGTACCGTAAGAGTTCTATTTTTCTGTTCTCTTTAGGTTCGGTTTACGTATTTTCAGTTCGGTGTCTTCACTTTCTGTGCTTGATGAATTATTTCCTGGATCATAATCTGTATCCCAGTCATCCGCATAAGTTTCTGATTCGGAGTAACACTCTGAAAGTTATGTTAAAATGAAAGCTAAAATACTGTATATTCCATTTACAATGGGTCAAAAATGAATTTGAGATAGCTTGGATAATCCATTAGAAAGCATTCTTTCCTTTTTGAAGTGTTAAAATTATTCAATTACAATTCAAATAGGAGCATAACTATCATTCTAACTAGAGTAATATTAATGCTTCTAAACAAACAAGAAATTCATCCACATAAAGCACAAAACATATATACCAATTATATATTAACATACCTTTAAATCAGGATAACAACCTTCCTTTTTCTTTATTTTCCATTTTCTGTAGAATCACAACCTTACGATGTAACAAACAAACAATGCCCATGAGATCACTTACCTGGTTTTTGCTCTAAACAGGAAACATATTTTACAAAGAGAACAAGTGAATGGTGCCTAGATAGCAGCACTGAACAGTGTGATCACTTACCTGCTTTTTATCCTAAGAGATATCGTATTGGACTACCACAACCTGCACTTAACTCATTTTTTCATAAAATGTCACTTACCTGCTTTTTGTTCTCAGCCCCTCAATTGGCTCATGCCAGTGAAAACTACAGATACTCTCGCACCCCAGGGAGTTCTAAATCTAAAAAGTTGGTGGACGCAAGTGTGGGTGCAGAAATGTTGCAGTGAATTGCAACATAATTTGTCACAACTGCCATGGTGAAGAGACGAGGAAGCCGACGACTAGGTACCATTTTCTGACACCAGCGTTGAGGAACATAAAAGTTAGCTGTTAATGAACCAGTCTTTGAACCATCCCGTCCCATGAAACACAGAAAACCATGTAAACGAAATGAGAACCACACGTATTATAAATGAATTTGCAATTCAATCTATGTTTAATAATTCAATCATGTGTATTCATAAATTATTTACATTATGAACAATCGGTACTGCAGTTTATTAATCAGTGAATGAATACATTTTTGTTTAGCTTTCAAATTTTTCATCATATTTACCCCTCCATTAATATTCATAAAGGTTCAGCTCCGTGTTGAAAAGATCACATTTCATCGCGATCATCCGTAATCTATATATATAAAATAGCTTGTCCTGACTGACTGACGGACTGACAGATTCATCATCGCCGAGCGAAAACTACTGGACATAAAAAAATGAAATTTTTGGGATACATACGTATTAACATGGAAGTGGTCGCTAAGGGAGGATTTTTGGATATTCCATCGCTAAGGGGGTGAAAAGAGGGGTGAAGTTTTAAAATGAGGATACCTGTATCTCAAAAACTTAAAATACAGACGTAAAAATTGGTTTTTGAATCTCCTTTAAAAATAAAGAAACACGTATTTTTTTGTTTTCGGAAAATCTCATTAAGGGGGGAGAAAAATAGGGAAAAACGGGTTGACCATCTTTCGTGAGGAGACATATCTCAAAAACTGAAGATGTTACAGGCATGAAAATTAGTATATGGAATCTCCTTTGAAAATAAAGAAACACGTGTTTTTGGATAATCCGATGAATAGGAGGGTGAACAGGAGTGACAAACGGGGTGAATTAAGAAAAAGACCATATCTGCAAATTTTCTCAGACAGGTAGCATATTACAGATTTGAAAACTGGTATTTGGAATTTCCTGTAAAAGTAAAGAAACATAATTTTTTTTTCGGAAAATCCACTTAAGGGGAACTGAACAAGGGGGTGAATTTTTAAAAGTAGAATATCTAGAGTATATCTCGAAAACTTAACATGTTGCAGACGTGAAAATTGGTCTTTGGAATCTCCTTTAAAAATAAGGAAACACACATAACGAGGGGGGGGGGGGTGAAAGAATTGAGGAATTAGTTGAAATATTTGTATGAAAATATGTACCAAAAAATCTAATGATGTTACAAACATGAAAACTGTTATTTGGAATCTCCTTTAAAAATAAAGAAACGCGCATTTCGGGGAGGCGGGGAATCAATTTGGTAGGGGGATGAAAACGGAAATGAATTCCTTTTACGAGGATATCTCAAAAACCGGAGATGTTACAGTCGTGATATTTGTATTTGGAAGCTCTTTTAAAGAAGACGGTACTGTTTATTTTTGGAAAATTCACTTAAGTGGGGAATGTGAAAGGAAGTGAAAAAATTGAATTCTTTCTCTAGAGAAACTTATATCTCAAAACTGAAGTTTATAGACGTGGAGTTTGGTATTTGGAATCTCCTTGAAAAATAAAGAAACACGCATTTTTTTGGGTGGGGTGAAACCAACTTAACGGGCAGGTGTGGAGTAAAAAATATTGAATTCTTTTCATGAGGACACTTATCTCTCAAAAACTGGAGACGTTAGAGACATGAAAATTTGTATTTGGAATTTTCTTTCAAAGTAAAGAAACACGTAATCTTTTGTCTTCGGAAAATCCACTTAAGGGAGCGGGGGTGAAATAATTGAAAAATTTGTTGAATTCTTTATATGAGGATACTTATATCTCAAAAAGTAAAGATGTTAAAGACGTGAAAATTGCTATTTGGAATCTCCTTTAAAAATAAAGAAACACGCACTCTTGGGGAGGGGGAAATCAGCTTAACGGGTAGAAAGGGGGGTGAAAAATTAGTTGAATTACGTTTATGGGGATACGTATAAACCAAACGCCATGGCACTACAGCCCTTGAAGGACATTGGCCTGCCAAGCGACCGCTGCTCAGCCCGAAGGCCTGCAGCTTACGAGGTGTCGTGTTGTCAGCACGATGAATCCTCTCGGCCGTTATTCTTGGCTTTCTAGACCGAAGCCGCTATCTCACCGTCAGATAGCTCCTCAATTCTAATCACGTAAGCTGAGTGTACCTCGAACCAGCCCTCAGGTCCAGGTAAAAATCCGTGACCTGGCCGGGTATCGAACCCGGGGTCTCCGGGTGAGAGATGAGGATACGTATATCTAAAAAAATGATGTTACAGACGTGAAAATTAGTTTTTGGAATCTCCTTTTAAAACTAAAGGAACACGCATTTGTTTTTTTCGGAAAATCGACGTAAGGGGTGTGGGGTTGAAGATAAGTAAATAAGGAGTTGAAATGTGTTTATGAGGATACTTTATCTAAAAACTGAAGCTGTTACGGACATGAAAGTTGGTATTTTGAATTTCCTTTCAAAATAAATAAACACGTATTTTTTTTGTTTTTGAAAAGTCCAATTAAGGCGGGAGAGGGCTAGAAGGAAGTGAAGTAGATGAAGAAGAAGTTGAATTATTTTTATGAGTATACATTTATCTCAAAAACTGAAGGTGTTGCAGATGTACAGACATGAAAACTGATATTTGGTATCTCCTTTAAGAACAATGAAACGCGTATTTTATTGTTTTCGGAAAACCCAATTAAGGGGCTGAAAGGAATTGGAAAAGCGGGTGATTTTTTTTAAATGAGTGCGGGTAGATCCACATTATATGTCAAAAACTTAACATGTTAGAGACCAAAAACTTGGTATTTGGAAAGTCCTTTAAAAATACAGGAACGTATACCTTTTTGTTTTCGTATAAGGCACTTAATGGGTAGTGAACAGAAGTGAAAAATAGTTGAATTAATTTTTATGAGGATAATTATATCTTAAAAACTGAAGCTGTTACAGACGTGAAAATTAGTATTTGGAATCTCTTTTAAAAATAAAGAAACATGTATTTTTGTTTTCGGAAAATACACTTAAATAGGGGTGGGGTTGGGGGAAGGACTGATCAAGGGGTCGAATTTTTTTATGGAGATACTTATGTATATCTCGAAAACTGAAGATGTTACAGATGTGGGAGTAGGTATTTGTTATCTCCTTTAAACATAAAGAAACATATTTTTGTATTTATTTTTTCGACTTGAGGGAAGACTGTTTCTCACATGTACAGTTCTATGTCGCATGGTCGTCTTAGCCCCAAAAGGTAATACCACAAACATAGTTTACAAAGAATTTCGGGGTAAGAGAAACTCAATATTTGCGTGAGTTTTTATACTTTAGGAATTTTCATATAATGTCTTTGTAAAATGCCGAGGAACGATTATCAAATTACGAAATCCACGCGAGTGAAGCCGCAGGTAATTGCTAGTTTACCTATAAAACCTAAAATTTTATTTATAGGGATGCAGAGAAAATTATTGTCGGACATATCATATACAAGTTTTTATCAACAGTTTAGGATGAAATATTTTTCATAGCTGATTCTGTTATCGGTTTCCTTCGTTGTCGGTAGTTCGTTATTTTACGAAGCCTCCTATCTAAAAATTAATTTCAGACTGTAATGAAATGTATTCAACGTTCTCTTTCAGCGAGTAAACGTTATTGGAAATCACAAACACTGTTGATGAATGGTCGTTGATTGGAGAATGTTATAGGTTCCCCATCCCACACGCATAATGTGCAAACAGAATTGAAGAAGCCCAAACGCACACTCATTTCTTCTGGCTCACTTGAAGTCGGATAGTGTGAGGTTCACCTGATTAAAATGTCACCTACAAAACTCAAAATCATGAGCTTAGTCCCTATTTAAGTAAATGGGATTTAAAATTGCTTCAAACGTGACAGCCTCGTGATGACAAATTTACTAAAACACATTTTAAAACACATTTTCACCATGCAATTCAATCCAAAATCTATAGTAGTGTTTTCATCAGTTGTTATTCACACATTGCCTTCATTGTAGTTCTGGAGCGAGTGTGCGATAACATTTCAAATTAGGACGAAACTAGTGTGCAAACAAAATTAGAGTCTTGTGTATTATAGACATGTTCTATTTAGTATAAAAGTAAGGTGGGCCGATGACCTTCGATGTTAGGCCCCTTAAAACAACAAGCACAAGCATCAAAAGTAAGGCAGAACAATAACTCAAATCTCCCCACTTGGTACCAGAGACCATTGGTTAGGCCTACCCTACATTACTTCGCAGGCTCAATCGAACAGTGCTACCACAGTTGTCCATAAATGGCATTCTCACGCAGAATAGCTAAAACGTAAGGAATCTTCGTATAAGTTTCATTACGAACATCTGTCCTCGTCTGCCTACACTGTATATGAATGCAGAGAAATATACGGAACGCTACATTATCTCAGTAAATTTGAATTCACTTTTCCTTTCAAACTAAAGAAAATCGAGGGAGTGTCTGCGTGTTTTGCGCCATGTAGCAGTGAGCTTGTATCCGGGAGATAGTGGATTCGAACCCAACTGTAGGCAGCCCTGAAGATGGATTTCCACGGTTTTCTATTTTCACACCAAGCAAATGCGAGGTATGTACCTTAATTAAGGACACGTTCGCTTCCTTCGCACTCCTCGACCTTTCCTATCTCATCGACACCATGAGAAGCCATGTGTCGGTGAGGTGTAAATCAAATTGACAATATTAAAAAAAGACAATTCTTGTTGAATCGTTTGAATTACCTCATTCTTATCATTACGATATAGTTTACAACAACCTAGGAGTAGAAAGGGGAAGGAAATTACAGTGTGCTCAGAAAGCTTGCGTGTTTCGTTACGATGACCATCTCACACCATTGTACTCGCAGCTCGGGTGGCTTCGCTTGCAAGAGCGCTGCACACTTCATACTCCTTTTTCGTATAGTACCCTTAAATTCCTCAACCAGCCTATCTCCCTGATCTCCACAGACCATAACAAAAACACCCAACCCTGTAGCACCATGTGTTTATCCCGTACTGTACATAATGACAATCTACACTCAATCAATCACCGTTACCGCAGCCCGACAATGGACTCTCTTACCAGTGGACGTCAGAAGCATGTCTAACAACCCAGCTTTCTCACGTATGTGTCAAAATATTAGGAAAAGTTGAGTGAATCATCTTGATGTGACTTCAAAACACCTCTTCCTATTTCCTCTTCATCACGAATACCCTATTCTTTACACAGATCATTTTCTTCCTTTTCTTCGTTTTACTCCTTCTCTTTATCTCTAAAGTGGCTGTTGTTATTAATATTGTGCTAGGTTACATTGGTTAAGTGTATGACAGGGTCTATATCACTAACTTTACCAGAATAAATCAAATACCTTATCGTATCTTATTGATCTTCAGATGCTTTTTTTCGAAGAAGAATGGCTACAATTTTGTTTAAATGATTCAAAGATCGCCTTCGTTGCTAGTTTATAGGACAAGGGATGATAATTTTTGATGTTCAGTAGGTCCGTAGATTGGGACTGTGTTGGGCGGGTGAGTGTTAGAAAGATATGGAAGTTTTAAAATCGAATTAATTTCTAGACTACACATTCGAAGGTAGTGTTCAATATCTCACATTAAGGAGCAACGTCCAGCAACATAAATTTAACATGGATATGTCATCACATTGTTACTGCCATCTAGGCCTGTTTTAGCTCTTTTCGGTAGTTCTTGGAAGGGACCAGTGGGTCAGTCGACTGGGGTGCTCCCAGCCGGCCTGGAGGCCATGGCTGGCATTTCTGTGTATTGTTCCCGTCGGCTAACTTACCAGTGGGTTTCTTGGAAATTCAAAGAGACTGTTCCGTCTCTAGCGACCTCACGAATATTCTGGTCCACAACACCAGAGCTATAAAAGAGGTGCCTAGCCGCGCACAGTCAGTCAGACAGTGTTAGGCTCCGTGGTGGAGTCAATGTGAGACTCATGCCCGGTTTCTGGAACGTGAGATATCGAACCTATAGCGGTATCGAATGGTTAACTTGTGTTTTGGCGTTGCACGAACGTAAGATACATCTATCGGTTCGACAAATCGCTTGCTAACTTAGAGGGCCCTGAGCAGGAGATATCTATTTGTTAACTTGCTGGGCGCGTGCGCAGTACTTCAGTATCAGCAGCTAACATTGCGTTTGTTAAAATTTTCTATGGCTTTCTCATCTTCTTCCGTCGGCCTAATGTTCAAATGAACTATACAGTAGTGAAAATGAATTCAAAGACAGACTGAGGCTAAACAAATATACTGTCGTAGGTATGGTAGAGGTTACAGGCGACAATTTGCGTCCTGTGACAAATAATTTTCCATTGTCCCCTGTTGATCAATTATTAATTACGATAACCTTTAAGATTCAGTACCACTGCGTCTTGTCATATTTGTATCTGTGACTGCATTCGTGTCCATAAAAGCACTGGTACCAGTAACTGAGTATAACAGATAATTACACATTTATCGTAGTAGGGCTACTGCAGGCCTTCTTGCATTGGCAGTGAGCACATACTTTTATCGTGGGATTGTTTTTAATTAACGATATTACATTACAAGGAACTAACAGGTTATATAATTATGTTAATTACGCGATGTATGTCGTTATACTTTGATCAAACAATGTTCATATTTTGTAATAACAGGGAAGAGATACGGTATACTTATAAGGCTCAGTGCAAACTGGATTGCGCGTGACATGTGCCATTCGTGTGCATATTTCATTAGAAATCCTCAAACAATATAAAATTCTTCTGACAGTCCTTAAACACCTCGAAACTGACACCCACTTCTGCAAGAACTAGTCGAATATCCATTTCTTCCTGCATGGCAAAGAGGGGATAATAGGAGCTGCACAGAAAGCTCAAATGCGATGCATTACTTGTGCGCATGCGCCTGACAATCTAGGGAACACACCTAATGCACAAAAACAAAGCAGTACGAGGGGTGGCATCTAGTGTGTATTTATGAAACTTGATCAACGAGCCAATAGTTGACAGTTCGATAAGTTAGCTGCTATTCCGCTGTGCAACGCAGCGAAGATTTATCGAGTCGACAGCTGTAACAAAGCAATAGTTATCAGAAAGATATCTCATCTTTCCAGAAACCGGGCATCAGTGTGTTATGGTTTGGTGGTTGGCTGGAGGCGACAGATGTGTAGGCTGTCGCCAGTGTCCCTCCGAGGTCTCAACAAGGAGCTGTTGTTGTTGGTATCGGAGTATGCAGAGAGTGGCTGAACTGGAGACTGCGTGCGAAACGGGAAACTGTGTACTACCTGAGAGTACTGTATGTTTGTGTAGTTCAGTGAACTGAGGATCGCCGTGAGTCAGCGAGGAAAGCCGCTATCGTGAGTGTGAGGGTAATAATAGATCGCTACAAACCGAACTTCAATGAATGTAGATCAATATACGTAGGTATATGCACATTTCCAGTATAGCATACAGATTAAATGCTGCTCAAAGGTACGTCATATCGACAAAATTGAAAAATCAGACGTCCCTTTTAGCGACGTACATGGTAGATCCTATGATATTTTCTCCTGTCTCCTCTATTTATGGGTTAGATTTAGTTAGACAGTTTGAATGGGGTGATATTTGGTTACATTTTTAACACTTTACATTATTTTTCACATTATTATGTGGAAGCTAGAATCATGAAATTTGGCTTACATATGGCCATCGGTCGTGTCAATGTTCGTGCCAAATTATGTGACTCTATCGTTCTTATAAGTGTGCGAACTTAAGAAATATGCGTGTGAAAATCTCAAAATGTACGTACAATCGAGAAACATAGCCTAATATAACATATAAGAGAGAGAGAGAGAGAGATACGACAAAAAGTCATAGGACCAAAGTTGTAGATCACTCCAAATTGAACTCAGGTTATGCCATCCATTTTGTGATACGACTTAACGCTTAGCCACCAAATACCTCGAAAAAAACGTCTGCACCGTCATTAAAATTGCCTCCATAGTTCGATATTTTGCGGGGGCAAGATGTAAAAAATTTAATAATTTTTCCGTCAGTTGCGGCTATAATTTCGCCAAATTTCAATTTTCTAGCTCGTCTGGCAGATTTTGCCACCATCTTGATTTCGGGGGAAGGAGGGAAAATATTAGGAATTTCCTGAAAGTTTTTAAGCCCCCGAAACCTATACATTATCGCTCTGGATAAATATATACTACTGCGTTCTTACACTGAGCGCCAAATTTGAAGTGCCCAACGTGCCCCCCCCCCCCTCGCAGGGAATTTTGAGAATTTTCGATTTTTCTAGTGATCCTGACGTCATCAGTTTCTCTGGTGCCAAGTTTTAAGTTTCTGAGATGCCTGAAAGTGCCTCATTAATTCACGCCTATTTTTGTTTTTATACCTATGTATATATAGATTGCTCCAAACTGACTTGATTTTATATATGTATATCGTGAATACACTGATGGGTTGTCGTGTATTTCAAACACATATACGATACACGAATGACAAGAATGCGTGCGTGTTATCCTTTGACAACGTTCCATGACCTTATGACAGAAGTATTCAAATGTGCTCTATGATACGGCAGTAAAACACAATAAGTGGTGGGAATGGTGACGTTCGTACCTTTAGAACTTCTTATTCGTCCCTGCTGCCCTAAAGGAGACAAGCAACTTCAAGAACGAGTGGTCACAGTCCAAATCCGTCCACTGAGTGGTGTGTCATTTAACGCTGTATAACGAGAAATGCCAATGTCAGTCAGCCTAGGAAAGGTGCTCAGCCGAAAATAACTTCTGTAGATAAAAGACAAGTGCTGAGAATAGTGAAGCAAAATCCCAGAATAACAGCAAATGAAATTGCAGCACATCGGAAGAACTTCTTGGGAAGGTGATTCATGAAATAAAAGTTTGTAGGGTTCTGAACAGTACTGGTTACAATTCCAGAACATCAAGAAAAAGTCCGTACGTAGGTAAAGTAAACAAGAAAACTCATACTTGCCAACTGGTATGTAACGAAGAATAGTGTGTTCTAGGATCGTGTGTTATGGTCAGATGAAAGCAGGTTCAATGTATACCAAAGTGATGGCCACTTAAAGGTCTGGATACAAAAGAATACTGAGTGGGGTCCTAAAAATATGGACGCTACGGTAAAATATTGGGGCCAAAGCGTAATGGTATGGGGACGCCTGGCATCAAGTGGTGTGGGTGAGTTAGCTTTTATTGATGGCAAAATGAACACGTATGATTATAATAACACACAACAAGACCATCTGCAGAGAAGCGCTGAAAAACTAATAAGAAATAAGAAACAATAAGAAAACGATCCTAAGAACCCCTCAAAAATTGCTGGGGTATGGATCATCTACAAAAAGAAAACCATAAACACAAAATAGCACCTCAATCGCGTGACTAAAAAAACCGATCGAGAATATCTGGCATGAATTGGAAGAAAGGATCAGGAAACACCACATCACAAGAAAATTAAGACTGAAAGACATTATTCTGCAGGAATGGAATAATTGATTCGGACTTAACTAGCACGCACGTACATTAAATTTGAAGGAATTTGGCAGCAGTTATTCGTACGAAAGGCGTGATAACGAAGTACAAGAGTTCTGTGTTTTGTTCATTTGAATACTTATGTGCAACGTTCTGAGAGTGTTCAGTAACAAGTCGGTGAAGAAGCATGCTACCCTAGTTACACACAGTCCAATTAAAGAAAATCTCTCTCATGACCGTTTAGGGACTACTGGTAGATTTTTTAGTCTTATCTGCCTGAGCACAAAGGAGTACCACGACTTGCAATATATTCTAAATGCCCATTACTATTTCAAATTTCAGGACCACTTATTAGGCCACATGGAAGTTGACTATGGTTTGTGAATTAGGACGTTACTACAGTAACATTACAGAGTAGCGTTTGCAAGACTGTGGTACTAACTTATGCACAATCTTGTTTAAGTAATATAATTAGTTGCTAATATGTAAAATATTTGAAGACCGAGCTCGATAGCTGCAGTCGCTTAAGTGCGGCCAGTATCCAGTATTCGGGAGACAGTAGGTTCGAACCCCACTGTCGGCAGTCCTGAAAATGGTTTTCCGTGGTTTCCCATTTTCACACCAGGCAAATGCTGGGGCTGTACCTTAATTAAGGCCACGGTCTCTTCCTTCCCACTCCTATCTATTTCCTGTCCCATCATCGCCATAAGACCTATCCGTGTCGGTGCGACGTAAATCAACTAGAAACATTTGAAGTTTAAAATATTCAAACTAGAGGGAGGCGTATTTCCCGCTTAAATGAGACAACTACGTGCCATAGGCTTCAGGCACGTTAATTTAGTCTACAGTATGGTCACGTCCATCCGTTCCTATCTCATTATCGCCAATATCCCTGCCCGAATTGAAAGCACTGTCCGAATTGACGCGATGTAGAACCACTAGCAAGAAAGGAATTAAATTACTACATATTCTGTAAAAGGCGACAGAGTATAAAAGGCTATTAAACACATGTTTGCAAGTACATACTCCAATACTCAAGGTTCTGAGTCTTCTATATCACAAGAAAATGGTACAAAAACAAAGCATCCCCTTTTTTAATTTAACCTTACGCCACTACTCATAGGTTTTTTCAATCATCACGAAATTCACCTGATGTATACTCTTAAGTTATTTCAACAATTATTCAAAATCGCATTAATATAGCTCAAGTAGTTTCAGAGATATTCAAGATTTATTGGGAACTAACGTTTACACAACCCGGTTCCCTTAAAGAACTCCTGCGCGATGAATTAACGTACAGCCTCAGCATTTGTCTGGTTTGAAATAGAGAGACCACAGGAAACCATATTCTGGGCAGCCGAGAGTACGATTCGAACCCACCATCTCCAGAATATAGGCTAAAAGCTGCACGGGCCGAATCGCGCTGCCAACTCTCTCAGTGTATATAGCAATTGAAAAGATGTTAATACAAATAGCATTATAATTATTATTCATATGTAGGAAGGTCCCTAAGAATTGGCAACTAGAGTGCACTAATTGAAGCTAGTCCACACAATACGTGGTGGCATTCCTCTATCAGATGTTTCTCTTTAGAAGATTGAGCACACCGCAGTCATGTCAAGCGTCTGCTGGCTGTAATTGCCAGCAAGGTTGTAGAGGCGTCAAGCACGGCGACGTCTATTGTTTCTGGAAAATTTAAATTACAAGCTGAAGCTGTAATTAATGTGAGCACCTGGCTTGCACCATTGTGCGGTCTTCTCCCGGTGCCAGGACGAGGCCCTCCTGTAACGGGCGAGTGGTATCTCTAATTTCATTCTCTGTGCCTTTCAGTGGCTCCTGAAAATGAACTCCGCGATTATTCATGTCAAAAGTCGTTCAAGATAGCCACACCTCTTCGTGTGAGATTCTAACACCTGCGCGAAAACGTTCATTCACTGTCATGTGACAGAGTACCATTGTCAGATCAAGTAACGGAGTTTCCATGCATGAAGCTAAGGTTATGAGAGGGATAGATAGATAGATAGATAGATAGATAGATAGATAGATAGATAGATAGATAGATAGATAGATAGATAGATAGATAGATATAAAAGCCGGACTTTGTGGCTCAGGCAGCTGATCCCAAGTTGGCGGATTCGGTCCCCGCTTAGTTCGACGGTATTTGAAGGTATTCAAGTACACTAACCGTATCGATAGGTTTATCAACAGATATATTACTCGTGAGGGACAAACTTCCGGCACCTCAGCGAGACTGAAGAAAAATATGCGTTCTTTGTTACAGAGTAGCGTGTGCACAGCGCTGTGAAGTTTATATTTTATGAAATGTAGTTAGTGTGACATAAAATCCAATTTACTTTACGTCGCACCGACACAGATAGGGATAGGAAAGACTTAGAAGTGGGAAGGAATAGGCCGTGGGCTTAGTTGTGTGTGAAAATAGTAAACCACGAAAAAACATCTTAAGAGCTGCCGACAGTGGGATTCGAACCCACTATCTCCCGGATGCAAGCTCAAAGCTGCGCGGCCCTTACCGCATGGCCAACTCGCCCGGTGACATGAAATCAAGCAATCTTCTTCCTAGCGGTTTGTTCCAATTACTTGAGGTGGATAAATAATGTGGATTGACCCAGCTTTATGACAGGATGTCCTTCTATACAGCAGCGCCTTTTGGGAGAGGTGTATTAATCACTAATGTTTATCTTTTATGGAGGTTGATAGTGTTACGTATTTTGCGTATACGAAGACGAGCACCCAGTTCTCGAGTCATAAGAATTTTAAAAAGTCCGGTTAAAATCCCCAATTTGACCCGGAATCGAACCCGGAACCAAACGCATCGGCGCTGAACATTCAACTAAGGAACCAGATGGGACATAAGTCAGCAATATTATTTGTATGATAGGTAGATACCGTAGCTTTCTGTTTTCTGAATCACGTTTAATTGGCAGGGCGTATTTCTGTGAAACTTGGCACATATTTCCATTAATTTACAATACGTGCAGGGTTAATTAATTTTCTTTGCAATATTCGAAGGAGGAAAGGGATAAGGAGGGAGGGTGTTTTTGAAATGGCTTCTTGCTGATATTTTGAATATGGTCATTTATTTAGAAATATTTAAACCAAATTTCTTTAAATTTAATTTCGAACATTTTATAGCATGGGAGTTTTCCTGATACAGCCAGCGTTGATTGCCGTGACAGCGAATAACCTAGAAAATCGTATTTTGCTCACAATTTGGAACATGGCGTGCTGCCTACATTCCAGCGACGAAACCTGTACATTTATGGCCAGGTTGAAAACAATGTTTACTGTACATAGAAGTGTCTTAACCTCCGCATAAAATGATGAGAACATTACAAATAATTCAATGAAGTGCAAAATGACAAGGTAAAATATAGAGAAATGAACAGAATGTTTCTTGAGTTTTGGTAGAATCTATACATAAATTACTTCGAGACGCTGGGTACCCCTGAGTACTCGATTTATATACATTAGTAGGGGTATCATTACATAAAGCATTTTCTCATTTCATTTTAAAACTGTGATTAAGTATCATATGACATAAAATGAAGTTTACTCTGAGTTAATGGATGCCAATGCTACTTGTAAATATAATTCCTAAAATGAATATTAACAAACAAGAATTATCTTCTTAGAGCTCCTGACTGAATAGTCAGCGTACTGACCTTCGGTAAATAGGGCCTCAGGTTCGATTCCCGGCCGGGTCAGGGATTTTAATTGCACATGTTTAATTTCTATGGTTCGGCGACCGGATGTTCGTGTTACTATTAATACACTTACCTTCATCCACATACAGCACATCATACTATCAACCTCCCCCCCCCCTAAACACACAATAGACAACACATCCCTTTGCACAGAATTGGCGTAAGGAAGTGCACCCGGCCGTAAAAATGGCCCAAATCTGCAAAACGTACCGACCCAAATAACATGGGTAAAATGAGTTATATTGGTGCATTCAGGTATAATTTTCTCAATTACTTTTCATCCAAATGCTATCCAATTTACCATACGCAGTAAAAATTCAGTGCGACAGTATACAGATCTGTTCTTTCAATCAACATTTGTTTATAATGTAGGAAAGGAAACTGTTTACCAAAACATCCTTATTGGGTCATTCTTGAGAGTACTTCTATCTGTTTCTTAGTCTGCTACTATCCATTGAAATGATTATGGGTGCATATTCAAAATATTAATTATCACGCCAAGTTAGTGTAGAAAGTATCAGCCCTATCGTTATAATGGGTTGTGAGATACAAGCTTTCCAGAAGTATAGTCACCGGAAAAAGCTTCTAAATGTAACAGTGTAATTCTTTTCAGATAAATTTTATAACTTCAGAACACTCCAATTGCATACAGTAGTACGCATCCTTTCCTTCATCCTTAGATTCTGCTTTCTGCTTCTGTCTATATTTGTGATGATGATGATGATGATGATGCTTGTTGTTTTAAGGGGCCTAACATCGAAGGTCATCGGCCCCTAATGGTACGAAATGAAAGAACAAAAATTTCAAAGGCATCCACTGACCAAAATAAATATAAAACATGTCATGAAGAATGAATGGATGGACAGGAACCCAACAAAACACAAAACAAACAAACAAAAACCAGTGGATCGGACTCAGTAGAGATCGAAAATAACATTATTACCGACCAAGGAACCACTTATAAAGCACAATGATGCTTGGTGTCTAAACGGGGTGCAAAATCCATGCCTAAGGCCCCACAGAATGGTACATGTCGCGAGTAAAATAGAACCATGGTATGTGTCATGTTGGGGTATTAATCAGAAGTAGCGAAGACTCGCGGTGTTCCACACAAGATGGTACTACTCACAAGTATTGTACTTCGTACAGGTAACGCAGACCTATGGTGTTTCGCACACAATGGCGCCACTTACAGCCAACGCAAACCGATGAGTTTCCTCACCTAGGTGTACTAGTCACGGGTGCCGGTCCCAAAGGCCCCGTGGTGTTCCTCACATAGTGAGTACTAATCACAGGCAACGCAGACCCACGGTGTCGCTCATATAGTGGTACAACTCACAGGCTACGCCCAGACCCGCGGTGTTGCCCACATGGGTACAACGCACGGGTACTGGAATCCACCCGGCCAGGCTTTTTACTGCAACGAATCAAACCTATTTCGTACCAAGTTAGTGATACTACTCGCAAGTACATGCAACCCATGGTGTTACCCGCATGATGGTACGAATCAAGAGTAGTTTCATGGTTCTAATTCATTCATCCCTTGGTCGCACCTTTCAGTCGCCTCTTACGACAGGGGATACCGTGGGTGAATTCTTCGTCTGCCTCCCCCACCCCCAGGGGGTGTCTATATTTGTAGAATCTGGGTTGAGAGGCGGAAATGTTTTGTTGTTTACAAGTACAGAAAGTACAAATGAACACACAATCTTCCTAAGGGTAAACGTTACATTTGTTCACGCAAGTACAATATATCTCGATTGCTTTTCATCCAAATTTTTTCCAATTTTCCGTACACATTAGAAATGGATAATGAAGTATTTGAAACCTGTTCTCTAAATCAAAACGTCATTAGAACGCATTGTACAAACTTTAAGAAAAGACGTTTCCTTTTGGTAATTTTATGAAGAATTTATATATTTTCCAAAATTTGTTACTGTAGTTTGGATATTATTTTAGGGCATTTCCAACTATGATATCAGTTTGTATAAAATATATTAGCCCGAGCTCGATAGCTGCAGTCGCTTAACTGCGGCCAGTATCCAGTATTCGGGAGATAGTGGGTTTGAACCCAACTGTCGGCAGTCCTGAAGATGGTTTTCCGTGATTTCCCATGTCCACACCAGGAAAATGCTGAGATTGTACCTTAAATAAGGTCACGGCTGCTTCCTTCCCACTCCTAGCCCTTTCCTGTCCTATCGTCACCATAAGACCTATTTGTTTCGACGCGACGTAAATCAAGTTGTAAATGTATATTATCTCTATAATTTTGACGATTCTTGAGGTATTAATTAATGGCGTGTGGCCTCCGAAAAGGCCCGGTACAGGTCTTTTGTGTTGACACCGTGGAAGCAACCTGCGCGTCTATGAGGATGGGGCCCTACTTACGATAAATTTTAATGTTGAAGGCGACACACACACACAGTCCCCGAGTCATTACAAATAACAAACGACCCGGCCGGGAATCGAACCTAGGGCCCCATGGTCAAAAGGCCAGAACGCTAACCATTTAACCATGGAGCCAGACTTTTGAGGTAATGGTACCTACACTTTCAAAATGTATAGTTAATAAGAGTGTCTTATTTACATATATACTATAACTTCAGATTAACTCACCAGCACAATCCGCATCTTTTTTATCCTTCCTCTTCTCTTTCCCTCTTCAGAGTTATCTTTCCGCTTCTGGCTTCTTTGGTCATATGTTCACTGACTTTTCTGGTTTTTACACACAAAGTACAAATTAGTCTATTACAATTCCAAAAAAGACAACCTTGTGCCCTAAACAGACGTCATCCCTTTCCAGTGGCATATGCTGGTATCAAGACGTGGGCTTCCACTAGACTTAGGTTACCCCTTTTCGATAGTTGATTTGGGGAACGTCCAGCGTTAAGCGTTTTGAGCTGCAGCCAATAACCAACGTAGAAGCCTGCTGTGTTGTCAAGGCTGCTTCACAAGCTACTGCCCTGGCCTCTGCCACTGCCAATACTCAACACCGGATCAATCGAGTTGGTAGCCTAAGGTTTAGCAAATTGAAGTCCAGCTTTGAGGCTAAATGGATAGAATGCTTGCCTTTGGTCCGACGGTCCCGGTTTAGTTTGCAGAATCATCAACCCCCTCATACTGTTAATTCCCCTGGCTTCGGGACTGCGTGTCTATGACGTCTTCGCCATTCATTTTATCCTTATTAGGTCACCACAAAGCCTATACAGATGCCATTCACCATTATTATTATTATTATTATTATTATTATTATTATTATTATTATTATTATTATTATTATTATTATTATTATTATTATTATTGAATGAATGAAAACCTACAACCTGTTTTCCAGTCATTGACCGGGTCAGGGATGTAATGAATGAAGCAGATATAGGCTATTAGTACAATGGGGTCGCCACTCCCAAAGTGATTTTATTAATGACTGATAGATGCTATGAAATGAGAATGGAGAGTGTTGCTGGAATGAGAGATGACAGCAGGGAACCGGAATACCCGGAGAAAAACCTGTCCCGCCTCCGCTTTGTCCAGCACTAATCTCACATGGAGTGACCGGGACTTGAACCACGGTATCCAGCGGTGAGAGGCCGACGCGCTACCGTCTGAGCCACGGAGGCTCTTATTATTATTATTATTATTATTATTATTATTATTATTTAACACATCATAATCGCTAAATAGCAATATTGAATTTTACAGTGGTCGTACCCATCGTTCACTGGTTAATTATCTTCCTCGGAAGATCAGTGGTGGTGTATGACCAAAGATCACGGGTTCGAATCCAACCAAAAAAGAGAACACTAAACCTGAAAGATTGCATTTCATTTTAGCAGATCTGCCTATAAAAATAAAACTATATTACTCCTATAACAGCAGCCCTGCAGTGTCTTCCTACAAGGATGTAGAAGTAAACGGGAGTGAAATACCAGCACTCCGTTATCTATATAGTACTCCTATAACAGCAGGCCTGCAGTGTCTTCCTACAAGGATGTAGAAGTAAACGGGAGTGAAATACCAGCACTCCGTTATCTATATAGTTAAGTCAGAAGAATGAGGTGAGGAAGTATATACGATAATTAACGCATGCTTGATAGTTAGCAGTGGCGATCTGACGGACCGAAGCCTAGCACACCCATCCTCCGCCGGTCCCCACGCCTGTAGGCATACAGCAGCAAGCCGCGTGAGGCGTGTCGAGGGGAGCGGGACATGTCTGGGCTGCAATATCAGTCTCCGAAGCCTTGTTCTCAGATTTTTTTATTTTGCTAGTTGTTTTACGTCGCACCGACACAGATAGGTCTTACGGCGACGATGGGACAGGAAAGGGCTAGGAGTGGGAAGGAAGCGGCCGTGACCTTAATTAAGGTACAGCCCCAGCATTTGCCTGGTGTGAAAATGGGAAACCACGGAAAACCATTTTCAGGGCTGCCGACAGTGGGGTTCGAACCTACTATCTCCCGAATACTGGATACTGGCCGCACTTAAGCGACTACAGCTATCGAGCTCGGTGTTCTCAGAAATACGTGCGACGGCTTTTCTAATTGCTTTCGAGGTTTGTAAATGGAACAATATGTCAGATGCTTACAATATAATGTACTTTAGATTTCCATCGCTCTCATTTGAGGTTTGGGATTCACTGATAGCCTTGTTAGCCCTCAGTATACGCCACTGTCCCTTTCCAAAACCCGTGCAAAGAACGGATACTTCGGCTAGTTTAGAATATTACCCTGTGACTGAAGAAAAATGTTTTTGTATTGCAGAGTAGTGTGTGCACAGCTCTGAAGTTTATATTTTATGGAAGCTGTGGAATTGTAAGAGAGAGCGTATTGTGAATAAAGTTCTCTGTTTTATGTGATGTGAATGTTGAAATATCCCCCTACTCAGCGCGGATGGCATCTCCCGGCTGTTCCACCAGTGTCAGCTTACGATAGCATCTACGTTCAGTCCGCCATGAGTGAAAACGTGATGGTAACATCGTTGCTCGCTTATTAACAGGGCGCAAGTGTAACGGAAATAGAAGGCATGGCAAGCACAAATCGTCGCGTGCATTAACGAAGTTATCGTGCGATCAGGAAGAAAAGAGAGGAAGGGAACATTTAGTGGGTGATAATTGCAATTCGTCACACGGTTTATTGATCTCGAGGCACATATTTTCACCCATTGGAATAAAATTCATGAATTGTGAATAAAGTTGATGATACTTCCATCCATAATCGTGTTTCTTACTATATTCGCATGTTTATTATTATTATTATTATTATAAAGCTTTACATTTGGGAGATATACCGGTGGAAATAACTGCTCCTAGTAGTATAACAGTGAAACTCAATTAAATTTTAAAAGTAGACTAGATTACTGAACATAAACCAGTAAACAGTTGGGAACTGTTCCAAGAAATTATACGAAAACAAGAAATTTGACAATAAAGAAAGAAAAAATGAACAAATAGAAATTCAAAAAACAAGAAAAACATATAGACGGCAGTTAAAATTTGTTTACAAGTAGTACAGTGCAACTATTAAAATGGATTGTACAGAAATTCATACGAATATTACCGAAAATACTTAGGATGTTTTCCCATATGCAGCGTAACTCATTTTCAACGCAGCCATTTAAAGTTTACAAAATATAACCCTGCATTTCCTATTAAGTATCATAAAAACATACAAATTTACGTATAACTCCAAAGCCTTAACGCTATGATTCAGAGTTCACTGAGCAGTACAGTATCCTTCAAAATAACCTACTAATTGCATTTAAATTATAATATATGTGAATGAGTGAAATACTAAGTTACGAAAGGAATGAAAGCAAAAAAGCAAAGTCACCTCCGTACAGGCCATGAAGGCCCTTGGAGGAGTGAAAGGTAAAGGGTTACACCATTGTTAACCTCGGCACTTGATGGGGTAGAGTGGTTAGCTCTACGCCCGGCCGCCTTTGCCCCCAGGAATTAACCTGGTACTCATTTTTGGTGTAGGATGAGTGAACCTCAGGGCCATATGCACCTCCGGAAGTGGAAATCTTGTTTCTTAAATTTTACGACTTCCTGACGGGGATTCGAATCCACGTCCTTCCGGGCGAACCGAGCACGCCTTTACCGTCTCGGCCAGGCAGCCCCTAAAAGGAATGAATGATAATTATAATTACTCTTTAAAGTATGAAGGCTTTCACGGCCGGTGTCAATATAATAAAATTCTTCCGGGCTGTTATGCCGTGGTCCACTCCTCTCGCTTCTCCCAGACGTTTCGACTACTGCTGCGGTAGTCATCTTCTGTGGCGTCGTGTAGATACGCTCTCCTGTATCCCGCTGGCGACTGTTACTCTGTTGGTAAGACCATTGTGATATTTTAATTAATACCATACCTGTAATTTCGATTAGTGTTGTAACAACCACTTCGCTGAAGACGCCAAGTTTCCAGGGCCAAAGCTACTAACAGTCACTACAAATAACCATGACCTGTAATTTTCTGCATCATCTGCGATCATCGGGAGGATTTCTATTCGCTTGCTCAGCTGTTTCACGTTTAGTTTACGTGGAGTACCGAAATAAGTAAGATTTTAGTGTTGTGTCACTGCTGATATCATGATCATAACCACATGAGCTCCGATTTTACGTGGATTACGAACCAGAGGAACGTTATTTTCATTTCAAAAATATTGCATATATTGGCAAAGATTCGAACAGTGGCTACCGTGGTAAAAAGCCATTAACCGAGCTCGATAGCTGCAGTCGCTTAAGTGCGGCCAGTACCCAGTAACCGGGAGATAGTGGGTTCGAGCCCCACCGTCGGCAGCCCTGATGATGGTTTCCCATTTTCACACCAGGCAAATGCTGGGGCTGTACCTTAATATAGGCCACGGCCTCTTCCTACCAATTCCCAGCCCTTTCCTGTCCCATCGTCGCCATAAGACCTATCTGTGTCAGTGCGACGTAAAGCAAATAGAAAAATAAAAGCCATTAACCCAACAAGTTGGTCATGCGGTTATGGTCGCGCAGTAGTGAACTCGCATTTGGGCGATAGTGGATTCAAATACCACTGGCGGTAGACCTGAAGATGATTTCTGTGGACCAGGCTGTACCTTAATTAAGGCTACGACCACTACCTTCCCAATCCTAGCACTTTCCCATATTCCGTCACTGAAAACCTTCCATGTATTTGTACGACGTTAAACAAGTATAAAGAAAAGACTACGCCACGCGTCTATCACGTCCCTAAATCGGAATAACCTCTCTCTGTTTTCGATCGTCATTTTTCTTAGATCATTTATATAATATCGAGAATAATTCTCATTTAATTTAGATTGTTCTCACAGAGCGGAGTCTCTAAACCATCGACTCCCTGTATGTAACACTATCAGATCACTATCAGATTGTATCTAAGAATGCTTATAATGTGCTAGTCCTGGAACGATAGTAACCTTAAGAAAAATACAATACATATACAAAGTAAATCCAACATGCTAGTCATCCAAAAATACACACCCTACAAAACAACAATACAAATAACACTGCTGCTGAAAAGAGTTTGACGAGCAAATTTATAAAATTTTAAAACTTGAGATTTTAAATATTCACACCGTTTTAAATATCTTCGGTTGAAATCCATTCATAAATATATTAGCGATGTATAATCTACAATTATTTAAAAGCGCTCTTGCTTCTGCACCGCTTCACATCCACGGCAAGAACACTTGAGCTCAAGATTAATCCCACGTTACTTTTTCAGTTTATATCCGCATTATCGCTCCACGTTTACTTACCACTCGAGAAGCTCTTAAAATCAAGAAAATGGATAATGTTCTGAGTGTTATTGGTGTTACTCTGAGTGAGAGTTTTACAATTTTTGCACAATGTAATAATAGTTATTTCAAAATACTACGAGTACTCTGGAATATTGAAACACGTAAGAATTGTACGTGATTCCATATTCTTAGCCTGCTCTGATATTAAACAGGTCGCTTTTCCTCGTTTTCCGTTAACCTCACGCTTTGAGACCAAATAATTTCATTTCCATTTACGGTAATGGTGAACAGTAACTCATTAAATATACAATATCGAAGTCAAACTTTAGAATGGGCTAGATAAAATTACAAACGATTATTACAGTCACTGCTGTTCAGTGAAACTTCATATTCTAGGAAATAGGCAGAAATATAACAGACAGATTAAAAACAGGTCTGGTCGTTCAAATAATATTTTCTACAGAGTGCATTCCACATTTTAACAATTTAACAACAGAGTATATTAATGCTCAGTCACAAACTAAGGATTAGTTGATTATAGAGATAGGTTTCGAGCTCATCAACGTCATAGAACTTGTCATCTTCTTACTCGTTTGCACCCGCACGTGATGAAGACACCGAAAATATTCTCGTACTAATTCCTCCAACACACATTCGGTCATCTACGTGCCAAACAGAAACTATCCTGAGTAAAATAGTATTCCTGATGAACAGTCCCTCTCCTCACTCTGCGTCCCTTTTTAACACTTGTTAAGAATATAATCTCTTCCTCATTATCTTCCCTTACCCGAATATCTAACTCCGAACACATCCAAATGCTTCCTATTTGCTGGCTCAGATAGATCTACTCTCTTTCTTACATAATTTCCACTGACATTAATAGCTCCCCATAGAATTCCATTTCGTTCTTTAAAGTTGTTTCCAAGGATTCCCTCACTTGTTCAATGGAAGTGAGACTCCGTTACTCCCGTAGGTCCAAGGCTTGCTTAAAGCCTAGCCACATATGGATAAGCCCTCTATCAGAACAATTTCGTTGTGTTCACTTTCGTATACTAATGGTAAAGGAAAATGAACCTTCAGTACATTGTACTGTATAAGAACGTAAATAAGTCGTGCAAACATACATTCCTAGAGTGTGGTACAGTAAGGTTCATTCTCCTTTACACGTAAGCATAGGAAAATGAACACAACGACTATTGTTCTGATGGACTTAAATGTCCTTATATGGCTGGGAGGCGTGACCAGTATTAAGGATAATAACGGATAGGAAGAGCATTGGAAGATATGACCTATTGCCCGAACAGCGATGATGTAACTTCCACATCCGACACGCTTGTATTGGACCCGTCGCCCAAATTTCCAACAACGGTTCCGTGAAAGAAAACAAAGTATAGTACGCCCACGCAATAATCCAACTCCCCAGTAATAGAAAAAACGAACATTTTTCTAAGTGTAAAAACAAGACGGTCATTAACAAAATGGAGGTAGCAGGAAAAAAATAAGAATACTAAATAGAATTGCTTCATGGCGCCCGGTATGAATTCATCTCGAGAATAAAGAAATGTGAAGCCAAGGAAAATATAAAAATAATTGATAGTAGGAACGGAGCAGAATTTAAACAATTAAATCTCTGAGGTGTGCGGAATACGTGTATTTCTCCACTCGTCAATATTCACACGCAGTCAGGAAGCACATCAAACTAAATTGAACGTAACTTCCTTTACAATACCAGAATGAAACGCAAATCTCTCACAGATGCCAAAGGTATATCAGTGTGGTACTCATAATACACCACCGATTACTTATACAAAGTCTGGCTGCCAGCCTCAAAAACACGGAGTTACTCATGGAATATTCCAGCTAGGTGATTATCTCATAGAGCCATAAACCACACGTTCAAAATATCCAGACGCAGTGAGAGAGTCAAAATAAATTGCGGAGTCATCGTTCAAACTGGCCACACCCTCTCCATTCATAAATGAAACGTATGCCATGCACTGGGGCAGATAATTTTGAGCTAGATGAAACACATTATATTTTCATAAGACAAAAATAAACAAATATAAATCTATCTAAATGAAACAAAGTTAAGAACAAAATACGCCACGATATAAATAACGGAGTAAGACGAATATATGCCAGACGTCAAGAAAGCACATAAACCCCAGCCGGGGGAAAAGGATTACGTTGAAAATCAAAGTATAGCTTTACTTTCGATACTGCGATTGTCAAATAGGAAAACAGCAATGAGCAAGAACATTTACAAAGACCTGAAACGTGAAAACGTTCTATGTAGAACAAAAATGCTACGCGATAAAAGAAGGTCTCCATATATCTCTACTTGCCACCTACACAAACCCCACAGATTAAAATGTACTAACAGTGAGATTGAAAATTGCTGCCATCTGGTGAGTTAAATGTGACATACTTAAGAGGGAACATTCGTTGTTAACAGGAAGTTACATAGGTTTCACACCAACAATATAAGGTTAGTGTAAGAGAAGCTAGAGAAACAATCCACTTACAGAGCCAACTGAAAGACATATTGGTTCAGGGTACTCGGTGAAATTGTGAAGCAGGATTCTATCCTACTTGCACATAGTCCCAGTGACACTCTCTATTCTAACGGGTTAACAACCATTCGATAATCTATAGTCTATATTCTATAGTCCTAGCAAGAGCACAAGGTGATCTATGGCTCAGAATATGTTCGAGATGCCCTCTACCATTCCATAGTAACTGGTACCATTAATAATAATAATAATAATAATAATAATAATAATAATAATAATAATAATAATAATAAAAGGAAGGAAGAAAGAGGAAACCCAAAATAATGGCTGCCCTTGAAGAAGGGTTGCCGTCAAAATAGAGACTTATAATTAGGTTTTCAATTTTAAATAATATTATGAATTAAAATGTATATCTTTTACTGAATCTATCTTTTAATATATATCCCTAAAGAGGCAGATATGCCCGAATGGAAACGTTTATTTCCTTTGTAATTTGCAATGTTTGGTGATCGAAAATTTGGAGAGAGTCCCTGAGAATATTAGAGGCAATTCATTCAGTTTTCAAAATATTAGTGACAAAGCTCCGAAAGAAGTCCACGCAGAATTTAAATACCACTTCTCGAGCACCGAACAGTAGACCAATCACATTCCATTTTGGAAAGAGGTATTTTATTTCTCCACTTGTCTAAAACACGGTTTGCAGTGCCTCTTCTTTTCAGCATCAGTCTCTCCTGCTATCTTTCTTTCTTCCTTTCTTAATCTGCTTACACTCCAGCACTGGTTTTTCCCTCGGACTCAGCGAGGGATCCCACCTCTACCGCCTCAAGGGCAGTGTCCTGGAGCGTGAGACATTGGGTCGGGGATACAACTGGGGTGGAGGACCAGTACCTCGCCCAGGCTTCCTCACCTGCCATGCTGAATAGGGGCCTTGGTGGGGGTGGGATGATTGGAAGGGATAGACAAGGAAGAGGGAAGGAAGCGGCCGTGCCCTTAAGTTAGGTACCATCCCGGCATTTGCCTGGAGGAGAAGTGGGAAACCACGGAAAACCACCTCCAGGATGGCTGAGGTGGGAATCGAACCCACCTCATTTGACCTCCCGAGGCTGAGTGGATCCCGTTCCAGCCCTCGTACCACATTTCAAATTTCGTGGCAGAGCCGGGAATCGAACCCGGGCCTCCGGGGGTGGCAGCTAATCACACTAACCACTACATCACAGAGGCGGACTCTCCTGCTATAATAATAATAATAATAATAATAATAATAATTGTTTACGTCACTTTAGTTTATACAGATCTTAAGAGACAACAGGCATCAGAGTGTTTTTCCACATCAGTTCTTCAAAGTTCCAGAAGCCGCAGAACGGAATTTTCGCTGTAGGCACCCTAAAATCTCACAGGACTCAGAAATGAGTCCGCTATCTTAAGAACGGAAGGGCAACGAATAATTGACTGCGCCACTAAGGTTCGCGGTTTAACAGCTATGTTGTAATTTTCCATCCATTAAGGTCTTTTAAGTTAAGCTGCGCTACTCCTAGTACATTCATGCTTAGCGTGACAGTCCAGTAAACTTTTCGTTTTCGTTGGAGTTTTAACCACCATGAGCGTCCTGGGACACGATGTAACACGAAAAACATTCTAGGACAAATAAATTTAAACGCGCAGCTTGTCAGATATATTAGACAGAGCTATTAACAGCGCGAAGTTTAGTTTGCCCTAAAATAACATAATATAAATTACCTTCTCACTGTCTTTGTTTCCCACTAAATATTTTTTATACAAGCATACTATATTCCTAACAGGCTTTGGAATGTCACCCCGGATTACATTTATACATGAAGTATGGACATAGCAACGAGGAGAGACGCTGTGTGCCATTTTTCCTTTGACATATAGCAAATTAAGGTGGCATGAACGAAACTACGGCAGAAGTACATGACTGCAATGGACAAGGGATGATACAAGCCACGAGTAGGCATCAAAACTGGACAGCGAGACAGTAGGAAGGATTATAATACACACAAACGCTAAGTAGAAGAAATTCTAGTCTTAGATAAGGACCCTGTGTGGTCGCCAACTCACGTTACCACGAACACAGTAAGCAGAAAAACGGATGCTGTTTAGTGGGATGCTTGGAATGGCCTGCTCCTCTTCTCAATCACCAGATTCTTCAGAGTATAGACCACCGGGTTGAGCAGCTCAGGTCGTAGAAAGCAGGCCCTCTGAGCTAAAGTTGGCGGATACGAAGCTGGCTTAGTCCGGTTCTGTAGAATACTCTGAGGTTGAGTCGGCAGATTTACTGGCACGCTGAAGAAGTCCTGTGGGACAAATTCCAGCATCTCGGCGTCTTCCCAGAACTGAATCAGACAGTTGACGAAACACATGCTAACAGTTCATCTCACCTTGCCTTTACATATCGTGATTCCTTCCACGCCAGGTACACGACTACCTCGTCCGTTGCTGACTGGTTATAGCAGCCTCAATGACGATCTTGTGGATCCTAGTCATCTTCAGCTCCTTCACATGCGGGCAGCCAGTAATTTGTACCACTGTAGAATCACACATACTGGAGGAAATGTTTAAATTTGGCATGTGCCCCTTTTGGTAGAGAAATTTGATATTGTTTTGAATGAATCAATACCATCCAATTAATTTTCCATAGGAATAGGAAATTCATTCAGATTCATGCTTTAACAGTACTTTGATGTGCTGAATGTAATCAATGAGACGTGTATGTGCTAATATACTTCGCTGCCTTTCACTTCAAGTAACAATAAAATATCTATAGCTCATTCCAAGTTAAGAAAACAGTATTGCTCATATGACAACAGGGTTGCCATATCGAACGGCTCTGCTCAAGACCTTCACGGGATAACGGCGCGGCGGCACATAAATTTATGAAATTCCTTATTGAAGTTAAGACAAAAGCGGAAGAAACTAAGCTACAAATTATTTTTATGAACTAAAGGGGACGGAGATTTACAGGGGGTAGTTTTGGTTTATACAAAATCAGAGGTAAACTACGGCACATAAAAGACCTCAACATTGAAGTGTAAGGCAAATTGGGGGAGTAAATAGGCAAATAATATTTATGGGCTCGGGGGGTGAGGGATGCATTATTGCATTTAGTAAATTTCTCCGGGCAATATAGGCTAGAAAACCAGCGCAACAAATAAATACGGTAGATGACTTCACTACAGAAGTGAGCTGCCGGCGGTTCAGTTCACAGCGAGAGGGACTAGATGAGGCTTGTACCACAACACAGAAGAACTAAAATGAAGGAAGGTAGCGAAGCGATGGCTGTTAACGCCATTGCGCTTCCACCCTATAAATGTTTTTATGAAAAAGAAAATGTTACGTAGTTATTTTAATAACTCACGGGCAAAAATGCCTAATCCTTTTTACCTATCTTTCATAATACATTACGAAGTACAGTATAATATACCTTAATCAGCAGGAATTATGGGTGTCTCACAGGGGGTGTGTTCACTCCTTGGAAATCCATAAGAGCAATACTGTTTTCGTAACGTGGAATGAACTATAGCTTCAGTTGAGGGTGAGCTTAATTTTGTAATTATTGCATGTCTTGCCCTATCTTCTTATAAGACTTTGTGACCTTCATCGGTGGTCTCTGATATGGTGTTACTGAGCTGGCCGTGTTTCCTATTTCTGCTGAGCAATTTGTATTTCGTTTGACGACGTATAGCTAATTCATCGTTTTGATAACACCAGCAAATATTCCTCAGTGGTTGGGGTTTCTCGCCTAAATGAAGTGAACTTTCTACCGGTTTTATTCGATCCATCCAACGATGTTTCACTTAAACAGTATCCTCTGAGAGCAGGGCATTTACTTACGATCAGCACCAAACAGCGAATACCAAGCAGCGCTCTTCGTAAGTCTGCCGGCACAGGACCTGTCCCCGCACTCTGTAGCATGCTTGCTGTTCTAAATGGGTTAGACAGTAGAGCGTTGGCTACCTGTCCTCAATGTAGTAGAGTTGATCCTGCATCACTTCGATAGCATGCGAAGAGGCGTCGCTCCCAGAAAGCCAGAAAGCTGCAACGCTCGTGTCGGTACATCTACCTGCACATAAATGAACACGACCGCTCGGTATGTTCGGAAACCCTGGGACGTAAAACAGCATTATTAAAAGCAGCCTCAGGTTTCGAAGATTTAAAATGAGATTCTCTCTGTGAGCTGAACCTGGCCTGCTAGGAGCATCGCCCGCCAAACATCTTACTGAATCTGTCCGCATTCACACCGGCCTCTTGATCAGAAGCATTCTCAGACGCCCTAGTCGTGAACTGGAGTTTCTAAGCTTTGATCGATGATTTTCGAAAAGCAGCTCCTTTTTAGTTGCCATAGTAAAAGGCACCAACTCTCAAAATTGTCGCAACTTACCCACTGACACTAAATAAGTTCCAGTTAACGGTACACCTACATTATGCGACTTACTCGGCGAAATCATAGGCTGCGAAGGTAGGAATGCACGAAGGAAATAACACATAATATCATATGAAGAAAGCCCGGCTCCATGGCTAAATGGTTAGCATGTTGGCCTTTGGTCACAGGGGTTCCGAGTTCGATTCCCAGCAGGGTCGGGAATTTTAACCATAATTGGTTAAATTCGCTGGCACGGAGACTGAGTGTGTGTCGTCTTCATCATCATTTCATCCTCATCATGACACGCAGGTCGCCTACGGGAGTCAAATCGAAAGACCGGCATCTGGCGAGCCGAACTTGTCCTAGGACACTCCCTGCACTAAAAGCCATACGCCATTAATTTCATTTTTCATTTGAAGAAAGAAGATTCCAGATTTTGGGATTATTCAATATCATACATACGGAGAAATTAGCGCAGAAAATAAGACAGTTAGGAAAGCTGACAAGAACGGACGGTAGGATAATATGTGAGGACAGCCGGAGAGGACAATTACGTAAATACCATGTGAATGTATTGGAAAAGTGAAATGTCCCTCACTATTTCCTGATAATATGAGTCACGGAGTTATGAAAGTGGTAACAGAGGAGAAATTAAGGCGCAGAGATTGTGAGGAATTGGGAACATGCATTATTTTCAAAAATATTTTTTTTGAAAAGTACACCAATGAAATAGTACGTAAACGTATTACATTGTGGTATGTTGCCTTGTTTTCTACCATTAAAAAAATATTTAATAGTGCCTTTCCGCAAGGCGAGTGAAACGGCCTCTGACGTAAGCGGCGCGCTGTGACGTCACGATCCAGTACCGCATGGAGCTCTACCAGCCGTTGCTAAAAGCCGATTGTTTATTATTCATGATCGCGAATAACTTCAAAAAGACAGAAGAAAGGTTCAAAACAGCACAATCAGACAATCTATCATGTGTAAATGTCATCATTCTTGAAAAATAGTGACTTTTGTGGCCGCAGAAATTCGCGGATAACAAGCAAGTTTGTAAGTGGCGTCTTTTATATACGTGCAATGTACTTTAACCCATAGTATTAGGATAACAAACGAACCTGGATAGATATCACATCACTTTCAACATTTCCTTCTAGACTGATTCCCCTATTAAAGAATAACATTACATTTTCGGGCTTTCAGCATTAGTAAAGTAAGAAATCGGATTTCAGCACTAACATAAACATATAGGTAGCATTATAGTACTCGTCCGCTTCTGTGGTGTAGTGATTAATGTGTGCCACTCCCGGAGGCCCGGTTTCGATTCCCGGCTCTGCCATGAAAGTTGAAAACAAATAGTACGAGGGCTAGAACGGGGTCTACTCAGCCTCGGGAGGTCAACTGTGTAGAAGGGTTTCGAATCTCACCTCAGCCATCCTCGAAGTGGTTTTTCGTATTTTTCTACTTCTCCTCCAGGCACCTAAGGCCACGGCCGTTTCCTTCCCTCTTCCTTGTCTATCCCTTCCGATCCTCCCATCCTCCAACAAGGCCCCTGTTGAGCATAACAGGTGAGGCCGCCTGGGCGAGGTAATGGCCCTCCTCACCAGTTTCATCACCATACTCAAAGTCTCACGTTCCAGGACACTGCCCTTGAAGTGGTAGAGGTGAAATCCCTCGCTGAGTCCGAGAGAAAACCAACCTTGAAGGATAAACTGATTAAGAAAGAAAGAAAGAAGGAAAGAAAGAAAGATCATAGTACTATAGGGCTATAATCTATCATTCCCCCAAAAAATATATATTTATGGTTGGGACAACTGGCCTACCCACATCCGGGGCCCATGAAAGAGAATTAAATATCTTTGTGGAGGGAAAAAGTTAAACATGATAAAGATAAATATGACTTCATCTAGTTTTCATAAGTCGGGCTGAGTGGTTCAGACTGTTGAGGTGCTGGCCTTCTGACCCCAACTTGGCAGGTTCGATCCTGGTTCAGTCCGGTGGTAGTTGAAGGTGCTCAAATACGTCAGCCTCGTGTCGGTGGATTTACAGGCACGTAAAATAACTCCTGCAGGACTAAATTCCTGCACATCGGGGTCTCCGAAAATCGTAGAAGTAGTTAGCGGGGCGTGAAGCCAGTAACATTAATTACATTTGGCTTTTAACAAGCTGAGCATATCAGGAAAGAAAAGTGTCCTGGTGACATTTTAGTCGCTCAATACAGGAATGTCTTTGGGTGCTGTGACTTTTACTTTTTTTTTTGCTGTTTGCTTTACGTCACACCGTCACATATAGGTCTTATGGCGACGATGGAACAGGAAAGGCCTAGGAATCGGAACACAGCGGCCGTGGCCTTAGGTACAGCCTCAGCATTTGCCTGGTGTGAAAATAGGAAACCACGGAAAATCATCTTCAGGGCTGCCGGCAGTGGGGTTCAAAACCCACTATCTCCCGGATGCGAGCACACAGCTGCGCGCTCCTAACCGCACAGCCAACTCGCGCGGTATTTTTACCCTTCGGTTTATTGACTTGGCTTGTATAACCTCAAACTTAGGCTAAGTTGGATAATATTTTAAACACCTACATTACTATTTTCACCTGTGTGCAATTATGTTATTTATTTCATTAATATTATGACAATTATTATAATTGAGCATTGTTAACTTATAAGACCCCAACAGACAAGCATTGGTTTTGTGTAGAGGTATACATTTGTTAAATTCACGTTGTTTCCTTTCATGATGTACACGCCTATTCTTTGTTACATTATAGAGTATTTAGATATAGCCTAAATTTCTTTACCAATTAATCTCTTCAATAAAGACATACATAACTGTCCCATGCCAAGATATATTGGTAGAATTAGAGCTGTCAAAATGGTTCATAACCCCTTTGATTTATTATCTTGACATGGATCACCCAAAACATAGGTTAGGTTTGGAGAATACTTTAATAATCAGCATTATTTAATGCACTGTTTATTACTTTCATATTCCAAGATGTAATTGAAGCATTTAAATAAAGCATCATACATTAAAATTTAAAGTTTTACCACAGCTGACATGGAAAAGTGATTTGAAAATTCAAACAAATTCATCTTACGTTAAAATCTTCAAAAAATAAACTGTAGACTTTTCCGATATATCATCAGCATTTCTCCAGCTCGCCAAAATCCACTTTCCCCAGTTTTAGCGTCTTTGGAACGTTTATAAACAATTTGTTTGGTATGGTATGCGATGTGCTATTGCACATCGGAACTCTACACCATTTATAAGTTTTCTGCCTCACTGTCTGCGCAGGATTCATTTTAAGTCTAAAATATACCACTCAGATTATTATCCAATGTATAGACCTCGAATTTAACCATACTAGACACTAACGTAAAGTAGAAATACGCGAAGTGTATCCTGCTTCTCACAGCACACTATGTGTTATTTCGTCTGCTAATTCAGTCAACCTGTACGATGACGTCAGGCCAATGAGATCGCGTACTTGCGTGATGTAACATTTTCGTAGATTTTTATCATGTTTGGAGTTATTATTTGTACATTCTGATCACATTTTTGAATTCTGCATGCAATTTTGAATCAGATTAGCATATTTTTAAATAAAACCCCGGATCATGCATGTTCCCTATTGAGATAAGAAGATGACTTACGATGTTATTACTTAAGCAGAGGCAAGAAATTAAAGTAGAAAACGAAAGTAGAAGAGAAACAGAGTAAAACATTATATCATATGCCAGAAAAGACCTTACTGTGTGAAATAATAGGCTACACTCCACAGTATTGTTCAAATACTAGATGGGTCTGATATTGGTTCCACTGATATGGATCATGTTCCTCACTTTGATCTTTGATATCAGACTTCCCTTTGTCTACTTTGTTCACTTTCAATCTATTTGTAAAGCTTAGTGAGCACTCCATATTCGTGTCTTTCGCGACATATTCCTTTTTCTTTTTATATATATTCGGATTTTCGAAGGGTAAAGCACTTCCTAATATTCTTCTCCCGTTAAGGTTAAGAGAGGTTTGTTGCCTATCTGTAGTCCTTTCAAAATAATAATCAGCAACTTTCCTGTGTTGTGCTTACGTATGTGTGCTCATGGTTTCTTTTTTTAAATTTCAACTAAGATGTGAAGGAATTCTATACCCTTCCAGGACGAATTCCTAATATATGCCAGGAGATGACGTAGAAAACCACGGAAAACCACTTCTCCGACTGCTGGATCTGGGATTTTAACGGACTTCCTTTGATTTATTTTACTTCGGGTTGAATCATACTCTATTAAATCTGTAACGAGTTCGTAGCAGAGACGGAAACCGAGCCCGAACTCCCCAGGTCAAACTAGCGAAACAATGAAAACGAGCACCTGACCAAGTGCGTTACTCACAGATTCTCAGAGTAACTACTGCCTAGACACGACGTTTTACTAAGCAAGTTATCCTGTTAATTTACCTATAATAATAATAATAATAATGGTTTTATGACCCACGAACTGCTGTTACAGTTTTCAGCGGCGCCAAAATCCCATAAGTTTGTCCCGTAGGAGATATTTTACGTGCCAGTAAATCTACCGGCACGAGGCTGCGTATATGAGCACCTTTAGATACTACCGGACTAAGCCAGGCTCGAACACGCCAACTTAGTGCTCAGAGTGTCCCATGAGCTACTCAGCCCGTCCTCTAAATTCATACGCAATGACAACTGATAGGTTCAATTCATTACTTTCCGTCCTTCGTGTTTCTGACAGATTAACCCTCAATATTCACGCATGCTTTTTCTGGTGAAATGACGGAAGTTTGTACGTTAATGCTGAGTTGACTGCGATTAATTAAATAAAAGTCCTGGGACTGCGTGGAAATTGGTCACTAATGAATACTTGATCCCCGTCAGACAATACATCTGCCATGCAACGTCAGGAACACATTTTCACCTGTCACACATGACACAGCACGTCGTCACAAATGGATACGCTGACAGTCTATCAGAAAAAGGGCTCTCTAAAAAACTGTTCTCTTTCATTAATCCGTTTTTACACATTTCATTTATTAACGAATAAGGGGAAGGCAGAGAATATATTGAACTATAAACGGAGTCGGCTACGAATGTACGAATAAATTATGTTTTATTATGATGAAAACAATTTGATTTGGTGCCACCTTGGTTGCCTGCGTACCAGTTTTGACGTTTTTGTTTTACCCGACCAGATGGCAGAGAAACGGATTTCTGTTGGGTGATTTTTTCAATGTATTTTGTCACAGCAAATGAGTCACCAGATATATTTTATATGCTAACATAGGCCTGATATAACATGGATTGACGAGCTGACCTTTCTTACGCACAACAAAATACCAACTGCTACTGGCGGGTTGAGTCTCCGAACTCCGGATCCGGAGGCATGCCCTCTACCACTGCTCTACTGAGGAAGCTGTGCTAACGAATGTGCATGTCGTTCGCGTATTACACAACACGAGATACTATGTCGTCAAGTGACTGTCAAAACCAATTCTGAGAGTGTGATAAATGAGTTGCATTGTCATTGGATTCTGACCAAGGTGGCCACGATTTGAATCCCAGTCAACGTATGACGATTTTTTTAAATGAAACGTTTTGTCCCCGTGGTTCAAATGCCACGTAAGTATGACTTCAACAGTCACATAAAACTGTTAACTAGCTTATTAACTTACCAACCATAGACTTTTCTGCAATGTAAGAAGGCAACCAGTAGCGGTGATTAACGGGTTCGCACCCACCCCCCACTCACTTTGTGGAGATAATATTACCTTTTTATTCCATTTTAGCCGGCTGAAGCTATGAATTATAGCAATTATTAAAAAATAAAGCAATTTGTAAAATCCCTGTTGTCTTATCAGGTAATTACTTCCTTCATTTTCTTTAATTACTAAAAAAATATTAACGTACGAAATGTCGTTCGTCGCCGCTAACCGATTTGTATAGCGCCACAGCAAGTAGTGAAACGTTGCTTATGCTGTGAGGAAGGCTACCAGAGGTATCTTTTTTTGCCAAGACTATGGACACTGGTATAATTCACCCGCTTTCCAAGCGCATTCGTCAGTCTGGCAGTCTCTTTAGGGTCCGTTAGTTTCCTAGTGTGTAGTCAAATAGCAAATAAGTTTTAATTGCATTAAGGAACTATTGTCACATGTGCAATATTGTTCTTTTGGTGAAAATTTTATTGTATAGTATTGAATCAAAATATCAAAAAACTGTTGTTACTACTACACTTAAGTTGGAATAACTGTCAACCCTTAGGTCTACCTCCCTGCCGAAATTCGCTTAGAGAATATCAAAACACTTTCCACTTTGTAGCATTTTTTTTTTTTTTTTCAGTTCTCATGTATTTACACGTCATCACTTCTAATTCCCAATCCCCACTACTGGCTGCACGTACCAGTCTTTGAACATTGTCTGTCCTGACATTCACTATTTCCTTTCTAGTGTCTTTGCTACAGGCGAGCCGTGGGCTGACAGCGTCAGGCAGACGTCACGCCGGCGACAAGGTGATGTATTATTCCAGTTATCAATATGAATCCCGCATTTTCTCATGTTGGGCTTTCAGCATTCTGGCTGTGATTTTGTGGTGTCACCGCTCGATGGCCATACTTATGTATGTTGAAAGAACGCAATTTTCTTTCAGAGACAAGACTTGGGCATCCATCGACGTTGGTGCTATATGATAATTGCTTTTAAATGTACCCCAGCAGCAATATAACACAGTGTATAGCTTACTATATTAGTATCATTTATGTAAAACACTTATAAGCGGCAGGCGAATAATAATAATAATAATAATAATAATAATAATAATAATAATAATAATAATAATAATCATAATAATAATAATAACAGCACCGGGCGAGTTGGCCGTGCGCGTAGAGGCGCGCGGCTGTGAGCTTGCATCCGGGAGATAGTAGGTTCGAATCCCACTATCGGCAGCCCTGAAGATGGTTTTCCGTGGTTTCCCATTTTCACACCAGGCAAATGCTGGGGCTGTACCTTAATTAAGGCCACGGCCGCTTCCTTCCAACTCCTAGGCCTTTCCTATCCCATCGTCGCCATAAGACCTATCTGTGTCGGTGCGACGTAAAGCCCCTAGCAAAAAAAAAAAAAATAATAATAATAACAGCCAGTACACGGACTTAAACTGTATTTGGGGGTTGGTTCGTAGTCCACTCATCCTATGTGAGAAAAATTGAGGAGCTACGCGACGGATAGATACCGACCTCAGTCTACAGGGCCAAAATTTAATGGCCAAGAGAATGTATGTTACTGACCACGCGTAACCGTGAGAAATTTGCAGGTCTTGGTGATGAGCAGTGGTCACTTGGTAGGCCACGATCCATCAGGACTGTAGTACCAATGGGTGTTGTACTTGTTGAATGTTAGAGAGCAACACACATTTCCTTTGGAAGCCTATTCAGAGGGCTTACAAAAGCCTGAACACTTCACTTAGAGAAAAGCTATCATCGCCTTGCTAACATACCTGTGTTACTGTGACATAGAATGTGATGTAGTATTAGTACCATCAAACGAACCAAATCTGACCACTGACCAATCAGAATAAACATGTCGAGTGCTAGCCATGGAACGAAAGCATACATGGTTTCTTTTTAGTACAAGGTGCTTTACGTCGCAGCGACACAGATAGGTCTTATGGCGGCGATGAGATAGGAAAGGGCAAGGAATGGGATGTAAGCAGCCGTGCAGCCGTAGTCTGGTGTGAAAATAGGAAATCACGGGAAACCATCTTCAGGCCTACCGACAGTGGGGTTAAAACCCACTATCTCACGAATATAAGCTCACAGCTGCGCGCCCCTAACCTCACGGCCACTTGCTCGGTAATATACATAGTATCTGGATTTGAAACATCACTGAGATCCTATGTCTAGAGTGACGCATAACACATAAACAACAGGAAATTGTTGTAAAAGGTAACCCCGTTAATAACAAACCTCATCGCTAAGTGAAAGTCATGCGACTTACTCAGACAGTAGGATGTAGTAGCTTGGTTGGTAGAGGCGCTGTAGATGGAGGACAGGGTATCAACAGCAGTAGTTTGAGTTCACCCAGTGATCGCTACCCTTCGTTATTAAGCTGTAACTAGAACAACACACAGTCACCTTTTGAAATAAACTTACAATGTTATCGGGGAAGAGTTATGATATTTTTCGTTTCTTTTCGTTTCTCTTTATAGCAGTGCATACGATAATATTTGGTCCATTGAATAGCTTAGGTAAGATGGTAAGTGTAGAGAGAAGGCATGTTTTTGTTATTGCTTGCGTTTAATTGGATACATTATTTTATTGTTTAACGCACAAAACACGTTAGTCCATCGCTACATTAAGCATGACGTAAATAGCCACGTCTTTGGTTGCTATTATCGCAGACAAGAGGCAGATAAGGATGAATGCTGTTTACCCTGATTGGTGAGGTTCTAATGGGCTGGATTCTTCGATTTTAGCTAGAGGCCAATGTTTGTGATGGTACCGGTAAGTGTACATTTTATTATTGATCCTGTATTGACTATGGAGCGCATCTCTGCAGTATTCTTCCAACTCATGACAATGTTAAAGAGTGGAAGAATTTGAATTCTACTTCAGCGTTGATTCACACATTAGGCTAGAAATAATTCCTGCCCCAATCCATCAACTATTAGTTCTATTACAAACAATCTGTATTAGCGTACTAATGAAATCTTATCTACAGCAATTCTGTGTTTATTCACAGTTCAAGTGGCTATGGTAAGTTATTTTGTTTTCTCCACACCAGTCGTACTTGGAAATGTTCTACATACTGAATTTAAGTGTATGTTGCACACCTTGCAATATGCAAAGTAATTGTCACCTCAATATGGACGTTTAAATATACTAAAGAACATAAAAGTAATATCTTTTTTAGCGGTTTTATGTCACAGTAACATATGTAGGTTTCACAGAGATAGCAAGGAGATTATAGTAGTCGCGGTCTTCGTTAAGGCGCAGCCTCGATATTTGTATGGTGTGAAAATAAGGAGTCACAAGGCTGACGATGATGGGATTCGAACCTACCATCTCCCAAATAAATTTTTTGAGCTACGCGTCCCGTATCAAGGTGCCGACTTAATAAAAATATTGATTAAGGTATCCAGTTGTAAATATTAACAGTAAGACGAATTAATTTTGTCATTATATTAAAGAAATACAGGATTACCAATTTAAATGCCAAGCGTTCTGCCCCATTGTGCTTCTGAGATCGTCGACTTGGAATTCCATACCTTCTGTACCAGGAAAAAATATTTATCTTCGAGGCGCTTGACACTAAATTGATGAGCATGGACTATATCTTAGGGTGTGGCTTAAAACATTAGAGATTTTTTGGATAATCTGAGTTTATTAATCATTGAAAACAAGTTAATATCCCCTTCATACAGTAGAATTGAAGTGTCGTGTCCGGTTGGTAACTCCGGGTCCTAGGATGGCGCTGGATACGGCCTGGGTAGGAACCACGCCCGCCTGGATGTGAAGTTCTGGAATTTCTCGAAGTTCTGGAATTTCTTGAAGTTCTGGAATTTCTCTAAGTTCTGGACACACACGTTACGGGGTTCGATTTTTAAGACGTGATTCACGTGCAAGTCCGTTTATTTGTGGCACTGTTAAATAGATATGACCTTTCAATGATTGCATCTACTCGTACAATGAAATGTGACAAGTGTTACTAAATCCTTCATTTAGACACTTCATTGAATCGAAAATATTCCTAAACAGTCACTTAAAAAACAGGATGATTGCATTAAATATTTGACCTTGTACTGGTGGAATTAATGTGTAAAATGTTAAGTTCGTGACGTGAGCTTACTAACACAGGTACGGTAAACTAGAATGTTCTATAGGATTGCTGTTTATAGTCACCACAGTTCTCAATGCACAGTTTATGAAGGTTCGGAACACATTGGCACATTTGCAATAAGCTTAGTAAATGAAACAGCACTCGGAAAATGTCTTATTCCGTCGATAAGCAAAGTAAATAATCATTAAAGAAAAATGGTACTTGGAAAAAGTCTAACTCCATAAATTGTGAGTTCACTTATAACGCTGGAAAGTTCTATGTTCCCTCGGAACATGTCATGTGTATTCTAAGTTGTCACAGTCTATTATGTTGACACGAGCCTAAGCACAAGTCCTGATGCAGTACTCGGAAAGAATTTCATATTTTCACAATCGAACGCAATGTTTAAAAATACCTTAAGTTCCACCGTTTGTCGTAAGACATAAGTTCAGTGTGGTACTTGGAAGAAAAATCAAACCATTCACACGAAAATTTACGTTGACACAGCTTGTCATAGAACACAAGTCCAACTTACACACTCGGAAAAATTGATCCACAAAAGCACAAGTTCGAAATATAAGTTCAAACGTGGTACTTGCAGAAGTCACGATACTTACGAGAATTCTAAGTTCCTTCAATAGTCACTGAAAATAACAAAGTCCCAACGCGACACTTGAAGAAAATAACAAAGTCCTAACGCGGCACTTGAAGAAAATGATAAAGTTCCAATGTGGCACTTGAAGAAAATAACGAAGTCCCGACGCGGCACTTTAAGAAAATAACCAAGTCCCAACACTCGGATTTCAAAGACTTTTCCGGTTCGGTCTGCACTCACAGCGCTTTTCCCGTCACCCGTGCTGCAGAGACGGTGGAGTGACAGATACTGATTTTGTAGTCCGGGTCGTCCTCCTTTTATACCCGATTGTGTGGAGGTATCTACAACATGGGTATTATATACCCTTATAACTCTTAAAGTATACGGTGGATTTCCCTGAAATGTTGACAGGTTGCGTCCATTATAATGGCCTTTACGATGGCAGTGTCAAAATAGCAATATTTTAACGCAAAATAGACTTTTGCACGTAGGCTGGAACACGACCATATATGGTCATGTAGAGGACACCTGAGGCGGCTACGTCACTCACTGCGTACGTCATTGAGTTCGGCGGGCTGCATATCTTCCGCCTCGCGCGAAGTTCAATAAACATACTTGGAACTTCGCTTCCGTAGCGGCGTTCTCGGTACACTTACAAAGATGATTTAAGTAGCTGACTAACACAGTGGAGTGAAAAGTTTTATTTTTAAATATTGAAAAGTCTGTACCAATACCTATAAAGCAAGATGTCCTGACTGACTGACTGACTGACTGACTGACTGACTGACTGACTGACTGACTGACTGACTGACTGACTGACTGAGTGATAATCAACGCACAAAAATAACTTCTTGAGATAATTACAGGAACATTTTAGGATATGTTTCTACCACAGTGTAGATGCGTGCTAAGAAAGGATGTTTTAAATACTGATTTTAAAGGGGTGAAGAGGGGTAAAATGTGATTTTATATTTTTGTCCAATTTATCCTTTTTGTGAAAAATATTGTACATATATTCATGCAAATATTTATTTTTATAGCACAATTACTATTTTTTTTAAATTTTAAATTCCGATTTTAAAGCGGTGAAAGGAGTGAAATGTGGTTTTACACTTATGTTCAATATCTCCGTTTTTGTAAAAGAACATATATTGTACATAAGCCTATACATTCATTCAATTTTCCGAATCGTCTCAATAGTACAGGAAAAATCTTCTTGAGAAGTCAACGGAAATATATTTATTTTAAAGATTTTCACGATGAAATACTTCCCTTGATCGCATGAATCTGTGGCTCTTGCCAATCAAAAATGTCCACGACAGTTTTTAACATATAATTGTACGCACGAATTCACTCCGCTTCCGTGTATTTCAAGACGGTAATCAACCAAGACCTTAATGACAATCAAGTACAGTTAACAGTATAATATAGGCCTATATATACAAATGATTGTACTATTTTACGCATCTAACTACAAGCGCTGATAGTGCAACAGTTAAGTCAACGGAGAACATACTGCAATAATGCAGGTAGAAATCTGCCTCTTGGCGTTTTTTAACACAGGAATATTGTTTTATCGAGGAGAATTATTACCGTATTATAATTTGTTAGTGAGTCATGCAAACGCTTACAGTTTAAATGAATTATTTCATCCGTAAAACTGGTAAAACAGGCTAGTCGAAAGCAATACTAGTCCTTCCTTCATTACGATCGGCGCGCGCATGCATCATTAGCAAAGCTGTCTAAGGTTCGAAGATATGTCAGTCATATTGACGAAGGAGAGACCTAAGACAACTTGCATATTGTCGACTAGTAAGTGTGATACAACTCTTGAGCAAGAAGGGTATGACCCTTGGCAGTCCTTGGTAAAAGCTATTCCTCCTCAGAAATGTATCGACTTTTCATATCAGAAGATTCAACCCTCTGGTGCGATATTTCAATGGGACAGCTAAGCAACAGACTGCAACGCGAAATCTTTCAAGCGCACAGCAAAATGGCAGTAACTTATCTAAATATTCATGATGAAGTGTTGCCACATAACATTGTTTCTATTGTAGGTGACGGTGCGTGTCTGTTTAGATATCTTTCTTACATTCTACGAGGATTGGGGTAAAAGTCATGGCAATTATTTTTTTCTTGTTGTGGAAGCCCTTGGGAATAATGCCCAACCATACCGTACAGTAGCACGGTTGGCAGGAAAGTTTCATAAAGGACGTGTGTCAACCAGTGATGAGCAGCGTTCGGGACGGCCTGTCAGTGTGCGGACCGACGTGATACGTGCCGTCATCGAGCAGCTCCTGGATGAAGACAGATGAAGTTAGAGGGGGCAAGCAGCATCGAGAAACGCAGCGTCCACAGGATATTGCGTAATGAGCTGCAACTGCGCAAAATCGCATCGCGGTGGGTACCGCATGCACTGATGGAAGTTCAAAGGTGGGTGTGCTATGCATTATGCTCCGACCACCTTGCACGCTTCTTGTCACGAATAATCGCCATCGATGAATTTTGGGCCAGGGCATACGAACCAGAACTGAAAAGTCTGTCCGCGGAGTGGCGACAAGCTGAATCACCAAGGAGGCAGAAGGTCCGTCTGAATCCTTCCCCAGTCAAACTGATGGTGATCGTCGCGTTTGACGTCAGTGGAGTCATTGTTTGCCACTTTGTTCCACATGGCGGAACAGTGACCTCAGAGTACTACAGGTACTTCCTGGTGCGACAGGTATGACGTGGCGTTCAGGAGAAACGTCCAGATCTTGTGGACAGTGCAATAATCCCGCACGAAAATGCAAAACCACATAAAGCAGAGTGTGTAGGGCACCTACTGTGACGTTGCGGATCGGAAGAATTGGAGCACCCACCGTACTCTCCCGACATTTCGCCCTGTGACTTTGATCTCATTCGAAAGGTTAAGGAACCACTACGTTGTAACCGTCCAGGCTTCTCCAGCCCTACAAATTTAATATAATATCATTTTACGCGATATCATTTGACATCAAGTTTATCCGCCATCGGCAGTTATTCGTAATAACATATTTATTCTACGTCAAGCATTTGTAAATTAGGTTTTTGCAATCATATTGTATATATTATAACATCATTTATTATTTATTATTATATTATGAAAGATAGGAAATTATTATGTATTGGATTTGGTTAATATGTTGAAATACAGTTGTTGTCATTTCATCTCATATTTGTGTATACGGAAAAGGTTATTCTTGAGCGTGGAAATTTGCATGAGTCACGGGGTTTAACTCTTGAGCACAAGAAGTAAACAGCGACCCGCGCGCGAGGCTTGCAAGCTGGTCAGCTACATCATTGACACGCCTACTGGACTTGTCAAGAAAGAAGAGAAGGGGAGTTGATAAATCGATCTACGAATCAGATACTTCGTTGTATATGAGTTTTGCGATTGAACTGTTACCAAGAGTGGGGGTGAGCCCAGATATATAGAGATTCTCACCACGAGAACGGCATCTTAACTACAACTTCTGCTGTGAACTTAACTACTATTAGTACATCTACTGTGAACCACGTTATTGATTTTTGAGACGGTATGTGCTCGCTCCGCGACATAGTTATTTTTGTACAGTGTGTTGTCGCTTCGATACAGTACTTAGTTGCGGTTATGTTATCGAATCAGCGTGAGACGAAACAAGCTTACGGCTTGTGTTATCTTCAGGAAATCTTCTGGACGAAGAACTATGTTTAGTTCAAGTCTACGGAATTTGGTGCAAGTCTGTACCGTATAAATAGTATAGCTCAGTTGGATTGAGATTTCTACTAATATGGAAACATTCATATCTCTGAATTTTCTCCTCATACGATCAACGCTGATCAGTTTTTACAAGTATAGGGTCAATGTCTAATTTAAAGACTAGACAATTAGGGAGTGCTAGTCCAGATAGCCGGTACCACATCAGAGAAGGAAGGAAGGATGTCCATGGAGCCAATTCTACATCGAGAAGAAGAGAACGAGTAACCACGGAAACCCGATGATTTCAACGAAAGCTGCAATTGGTGAGCTTCAATTAGATAAAGCAAGCAATTAGTAAATTCAGTAAAGTAAATTCTAAATCCCTCCACGCTTTAAGGAACTTTTCCGATTCATCTCATGTTTTTTGTATAATAAATTCATTTGTATTTTATATTGCGTTAATTTTCTTTCTTAAGCGATACTTAATGGTTAGTTATTTAAAATCCTACCCCTGTGATTTAAGTATAAGTCTCTATGCTAGTAAATATAAATTTTGGTTTACAGTTTTGTTTAAAACAATTCAGAGATATGAATTTTTCCATATTAGTAGAAATCTCAATCCAACTGAGCTATACTATTTATACGGTACAGATTTGCACCAAATTCCGTAGACTTGAACTAAACATAGTTCTTCGTCCAGAAGATTTCCTGACACATGAATATCAAATAAACTATTTGTGGCTTGCCCGCAAATTGCCACGCAAATAGAAACAATTAACATTCCATGGTTTCCCATTTCTCAAGTGTTTTGATGAGGAGAGCGAACAGTTAGATTTGTCGCACCAACGTGGAGCTCGAAAACCATTAAGTATTCGTGGAAGGAAAGCAGGAAAAGTAGAATCTGTGTTTGTGGGGGTTAAGTGAGTGTCCATATATTTGTATGTGTGATTTTGGGGGAATCATGGCTGCACAAGGTGAAAAGGACATGAAATTACGTAGTTGAAACTTAGTAAAAGGAGGCGAGACGCTGAATTCTAGGAATGTTGTAGATGAAAGCATTGAAACGGTAGAGAGTGGTGGGAGCATGGAAAATAGCACAGAATCTGATGTAGCTAGGATGGAGGGCGATAGAGGAAGTAATACGAATAGTGATAAGAATATTCAACATCTGTTTGTGATGATACAAGGGATATTAGAGCAAACGAAAGGGATAGATGAAATTAGGAAGGAAACGAAAGGGATAGATGAAATTAAGAAGGAAGTAGAGAGAACGAAAACCGAAATTAGCAGAGAAATAGAACAGACTAAAACCGAAATTAGCAGAGAAGTTAATACTAAGATGGATGCTTTAAATCATAGATTAGATGAAGCACTAGAGCAGCAGAAACGTTTTGAGAATCAGTTAGCGGAACAGAAGATGAGACGCAGCCAACATGAGAAAGTGGTAGAAAGAAAGTTAACTGAACATAAAACCGAAGTCATAGAGTTGGTAGAAAAAGAATATAGTAAAGTTAGAGAAGAAGTACAACAACAATACGATGTTCTGTGTGGTAAGATAGAGACTAATGCTAAAATATGTAATGAAAATTTTAAGAAAGCAGAGGAATATGCTGTTGAAATTAAAGCCACCAAGGAAAGACAGGAACACATTCCGAATGACGTAGAAACTAGAGAGAAAAGAATAAATGAACGTATTGATAGGTCGCAGGCACAAATACGTAAAGAAATCAGAGAAAAGCAAGGTAATATAGGAAGTCAGTGCCATGGTACAAATTTCATATATGAAACTGAACTACCTAAATTTAATGGAAGGCAGACAAACCCTTTAGATTTTTTAAACACTGTTAAGAAACGGTTTGAAAAGCGAATCGAAGAAGGAATCATTGAATGGGAAGAAGCGTTAGAAATAATTGGTAAAGCTTTTATTGGGGAAACGAAATCATGGTTTGCGGTGTATAACAGCAGCATGACCAGTATGGTGGAATTCCAGAAATATGTCCACGGAAAATTTTTGGAGTGAAGCTATACAAAGCAGGGAAAGAGAACGCATTGTCTTTGGGAAATTTAGGCCACACGAAAGAGTTTCTATGACAGAGTATTTTCTGGCCCACGTTATGATTTGTAAAAACGTATTTTTTTTGCTAGGGGCTTTACGTCGCACCGACACAGATAGGTCTTATGGCGACGATGGGATAGGAAAGGCCTAGGAGTTGGAAGGAAGCGGCCGTGGCCTTAATTAAGGTACAGCCCCAGCATTTGCCTGGTGTGAAAATGGGAAACCACGGAAAACCATTTTCAGGGCTGCCGATAGTGGGATTCGAACCTACTATCTCCCGGATGCAAGCTCTCAGCCGCGCGCCTCTACGCGCACGGCCAACTCGCCCGGTGTATGTAAAAACGTAGACGGGATGTCAGCGGAGAGAGATATTGTGAAGTTATTACTCAGACATTTTCCCAACAAAATCCGCTAGCTAGCCGTGCAACAGATAGAGTCTATTCATGGAATGGAAAGATTGCTAGCAAGTTTCGATGCGTTAGGAAATAGTAATAGTACATGAGAGCACACAAACTATCAGACACCACCCAGAAGACAAGAACACAATCACCGTGGTCAGTTTCAACCGAGACAACAACCTGTAGGTAATCAGTCACACCAGCAAAATAGGAATGTTCAGAGGGAACCTAATGTTGAGGAAGGCACAAGCCGAAATCAGGATACAAGGAGACAAAGTAATTTAAACTGATAGTAGACGGTAATGAGAGATCAGGTTATCAGTCTTCAGTACATGTTGCGAGAAATTGTGTAATGACGCACATGGATTATGATCTCGATGTTAGAGATGAGTTATTACGGGAGGTGGAAGTGAATCAAGTCGAAGTTGGTAGTAAAAGTGATAACCCTGTTGTTACGATCGTTATATGGAGGGCGCAGTATCAGGCTTTATTGGATTCAGGCAGTCAAAGGTCATGTGTAAGTTCGAAGTGGTATGAGGACAGAAAAAAGGAGAATATTGAGATTGAAGAAATGCCTGTGAAATCCACATATATCGTCACTGCGGTAGGTAAACGGTCCAAGCAAATATGTAAACAAGTTTCCATACCTATTTGTATTAACAGGAAGTCGAAAATTCAGATATGTCTTGTTATTCCGAACCTTATATTTTATGTTATCTTGGGATCTGACTGGCTAAGTTTATACTCAGCTCGGTTTGATTACAATGAGGCGATAGTATATTTAAGGTGGGATAATGAGGTTGTTAAAGTCACGTGGGATGCCGAAGTTCAGACGAAAGTGGAGGTTTGTAACATGTGGTGTGTTAATGAGGTTTCAAATGATGAAGAAGAGAGAGCGAATTTTAAGTTGAGTGAAGTGTGGTTAGAGGAGAACCACGATGATGCTTTGAGAGAAGCGGTAGATAGTAGCAATTTGGAAGAAGGTCAGAGGGACCGATTGTTGTATGCGTTGAGAGAACACACGCAAGTATTTTCATTGAAACCTGGTAAAACACATGTGTATGAACACTCATTTTCAGTGCTGGATAAAAGTATATTCGCTGGACCGAGATGTCCGATACCACATAAATATGCTAAAGCAGTACACAATCAAATAGAAGCCGTGTTAGAGGATGGTATTATTGAAGTTTCGAGTAGTCAGTGTGTCAATCTTTTATTGATCGTGCCTAAAGCGACAGGTCTTACTTGTAGTAAGATTATTAGTGACAAGTATGTTCAGGAATTAGGTACGCCTAGGAGGTTATTATCGGATAGCGGATCTCAATTTTCATCGAAGAAGTGGAAGGCTGTGATGACAGAGTTAGGTATCACACATGTTTTTTCCTCAATTAGGAACCCACAAGGGAATATGTGTGAACGCACGATGAAGGAATTAGGTAGGATGTTTAGATCTTTAGTTCATGAGAAGCACACTGCGTGGGTTGGTTCTTTAGCGTTGATTGAGAAATGGATTAACATGGTTCAGAATGATAGCACGAAATTCACTCCATTAGAGGTTCATTTTGGCAGCAATCCAAGGAATGAGCTGGCAAAAGTACTAGGTATTACACAGGAACCTCAGCGGGACTCTCAGATATATGTCAGATTAGCGAGAGAGAATTTGATTAAAACGGCTGAGAAGCGTAGCAAACAGCAGAAACGTCAGGTGTTAGACGAATTTCAGGTAGGATATTCTGTTCTGTTACGTGTTCCCATGCTCTCGTCCAGTGAAGGGAAGATGACGAAGAAATTCTTTTTGTTGTATCGGGGTCCATTCCAGATTCATTGTCGGGTTGGTTCTTGTGTATACAGATTGAAAGATGGTAATCGTGTCATGTTGGGCACTTATAATATTCGCTCTCTGGGACGATATATTTCTGCGAATTAAGTGTAATGTCTCCCAGGTGTTGTTTTGATAACATTAAATGTACTTGAGTTAGAAAACGTGAATTCATGTATAGGTTGTGAACCTAGACCTGACACCATTGTAGAAGCCATGAGTAACTTGGGACTTTTTTGAAACTGGAGAAGGAAATTAATGCAATAAATTTCTAAGTAGTAATATTTTTGCAATGAAAACAAGAAATTGCTTGCGGCCATCTAAGAGAGGTAAGCCACGTGTGATTACGTGTGTGTATGGTGTATATATTATGATAACGTTGAACTGCCGAACACTTTGATGGTGAAGTGCAAAGATAAAGTTATTTACCTGTTATGTTGTAAATATTATGAGTGTTGCTGACAAACTTTCGGAAGAAAATCGGCAAAAATTATTACTAATGTTATCTGGTATCGTTGAAACAGACACTCTACAGTGAGATACAAGATTTGATTATGTAAGTTTTTATTAAGTGTTTGTAAGATGTAATGTTGTATATATCAGCCGTATTGGTGTAGTGTGATATTTTCATATATGTTATATCTGTAAATAACAGGAGGGCGTATGTAACCGACCAGGCTTCTCCAGCCCTCCTAATTTAATACAATATCATTTTACGCGATATCATTTGACATCAAGTTTATCCGCCATCGGCAATTATTCGTAATAACATATTTATTCTACGTCAAGCATTTGTAAATTAGGTTATTGCAATCATATTGTATATATTATAACATCATTTATTATTTATTATTATATAATGAAAGATAGGAATTTATTATGTATTGGATTTGGTTAATATGTTGAAATATAATTGTTGTCATTTCATCTCATATTTGTGTATACGGGAAGAGGTTATTCTTGAGCGTGGAAATTTGCATGAGTCACGGGGTTTAACTCTTGAGCACAAGAAGTAAACAGCGACCCGCGCGCGAGGCTTGCAAGCTGGTCAGCTACATCATCGACACGCCTACTGGACTTGTCAAGAAAGAAGAGAAGGGGAGTTGATAAATCGATCTACGAATCAGATACTTCGTTGTATATGAATTTTGGGATTGAACTGTTACCAAGAGTGGGGGTAAGCCCAGATATATAGAGATTCTCACCACGAGAACGGCATCTTAACTACAACTCCTGCTGTGAACTTAACTACTATTGAAACATCTACTGTGAACGACGTTATTGATTTTTGAGACGGTATGTGCTCGCTCCACGACATAGTTATTTTTGTACAGTGTGTTGTCGCTTCGATACAGTACTTAGTTGCGGTTATGTTATCGGATCAGCGTGAGACGAAACAAGCTTACGGCTTGTGTTATATTCAGGAAATCTTCTGGACGAAGGACTATGTTTAGTTCAAGTCTACGGAATTTGGTGCAAGTCTGTACCGTATAAATAGTATAGCTCAGTTGGATTGAGATTTCTACTAATATGGAAAAATTCATATCTCTGAATTTTCTCCTCATACGATCAACGCTGATCAGTTTTTACAAGTATAGGGCCAATGTCTAATTTAAAGACTAGACAATTAGGGAGTGCTAGTCCAGATAGCCGGTACCACATCAGAGAAGGAAGGAAGGATGTCCATGGAGCCAATTCTACATCGAGAAGAAGAGAACAAGTAACTACGGAAACCCGATGATTTCAACGAAAGCTGCAATTGGTGAGCTTCAATCAGATAAAGCAAGCAATTAGTAAATTCAGTAAAGTAAATTCTAAATCCCTCCACGCTTTAAGGAACTTTTCCGATTCATCTCATATTTTTTGTATAATAAATTCATTTGTATTTTATATTGCGTTAATTTTCTTTCTTAAGCGATACTTAACGGTTAGTTATTTAAAATCCTACCCCTGTGATTTAAGTATAAGTCTCTATGCTAGTAAATATAAATTTTGGTTTACAGTTTTGTTTAAAACTGTAACCCTGGCGCCCAAACATTACATAGAGTAGTGGGAAACCATGGAATGTTAATTGTTTCTATTTGCGTGGCAATTTGCGGGCAAGCCACAAATAGTTTATTTGATATTCATGTGTCCCAAGGTAATAACTTTCTTCTCCTCAAGTGTTTTGATGAGGAGAGCGAACAGTTACAACGTGGTAGGCGGTTTGCAACACGGGAGGACATTGCTAATGCAGTGTGCCAACAGGTGACGCGATTCACATATGGTGCGGCAAATGCTGAGGCAGAAGGTTTTCAGCGCCTCCCACATCGTTGGCAGCGTGTGGTGTCAGTAGCAGGGGACTACTTTAGGGTATTTAGGCCCAAGTTTGTCACGTCAACATAATGTGTACTGTGTTGTCATTCTTTTGCACCGGGAAGGCCACAGTATACTACCGTAATAAATTAATGTGTTACGATATTTCAGTGCTATTCATTGTCCACACATGTAGTTAACACCTTGTTTTTTCGTATGTATATGTCACATTTTCCAACCGGAGTGGTATCTTCAAAAAAATTGTTGCCATGACTTTTGCCCCAACTCTGGTATATTCTATTCGTTTACGGCGTAAAGATCGTCGTGAAGCTACTGTTTCGTATGTTGTGAACAATTGGCTAGAATTCTCCACTTTGTTCGAAAATCATCATAGTAATAAATATTCCTCCACAGAAATGTACCGACATTTCATGTCAGAAGATTCAACTTATGATGGAGCATGTTAATTGACGGCAGCAGGCAAAACTTTTCCATTCCGCTTTGAAGTTTCTCGTGATGAAAATTTATTCTGGATATTTGTTGATGAAGCTAATACCGTAAACAAATTGCGATTTACTGGTAATCTTTCTAACGGACATTTTGAAGTATATTAATTTCCGTGCAAAGAAACAAGTGCTTCATTCCTTGTTAAAAAAGTACCCAAAAACATCGTATTCGATACACATATCCCACGAGAAAAATAAAATTTAAAAAGGCAGCAGCCACTTCTTTACAGAATAATCCTTCCGTATATACCATTGCTGCAAGTAAATACGAAAAAATCCTGAAATCTATAGAGCAGCAGTAGACAAGTACCAGAAGAAGCATTCCAAGGTTCATAGAGCAGCGGCAGCTACATACCAGCAAAATAATCGTGAAAATCACAGTACAATTCAAACGCGATATGAACAACATCACCCTGAGGTCCGAAAAGAAAGACGATTGCGCCATGGAAAATTAAGTTTCGTTCCGGAACATCTTACGACCCTGAAATTAACTACGAAGATGACAGCTTGATAACTATTGGTACAATGACCCAATTCTGCAATACTCTCAAATGGAACGATGAAACACCAGGCACGTGTTGCGAATCTGGCTAGGATCAGCTGCCACCACTTCAATCTCCACCTGAACCATTCTACAGTTTACTAATGGATGCCTATCCACATCATGGCGATATTTTTTTGGATCAAATTAGAAAATACAACAACTGTTTTCAAATGATATCATTTGGTGCTAAACAAGTCATCTAAGACGGCTTTATGCCAACTTTCAAAGTGCAAGGTCAAATTTATCATTCCGTAGGCCAAATGCCAAATGCTCGTCGAGATCCTGGATTTTTTCAGATTCACTTACCACATGTTAACCCAGCTTTGGTTAAACAGATGCAAAAAATGCACCATGATGTTAACTGTTATGTGAAGAACTTGAAAACGGCTCTTGAGAAGTTGCCTTCAGGATGTCGAGATTTTAAGGTAGTTATTCATGCAAACAGAAAGCCGGCTGACGCGCACAATGGACGATATAATACTCAAACATCTGAAGAGGTTGCTAGTAACCGTTGGCGAACAATTTGGTATAGTTTTTCAGAGCCACAATGATAAACTCAAACGTATTTGTGAAATTCATCCGTCTTACGATGCACTTTAATATCCTATGATGTTTTGTTATGGTGAAGATGGCTATTCAATATTCTTCAACGTGATTCTCATAAAAGTAATCTTTTGAAGAAAAAGGAATCAGCGGCGAGCTCTTATGCCTTTCGAACAATGGTGCGTTTTGGTACTTTGTTAAATCAATATTTTGTTGATATCTATAGAAAAACAGAAACCGAGAGACTAAATTTCATTCGCAACAATCAAAAGCATCTAAGATCAGAAAATTATATTCATTTTAGGGAAGACGTAACCAGGCAAGATATAAGTGCCGATCAACTTGGAGAAAGAGTAATTCTGTTTACCGTAGGACCTCGATACATGCACGAACGCACGAAAGATGCAATTACATACGTACGTCTGGGGAAGCCATGATCTTTTTTATGATATTTACGTACAATCCAAAACGGATTGAAATTTCGGAAGCAATCTGGAAAGGGTGCACTTGTCAGTTGTGGATGTAATTCTGCAAATTACGTCAGTAAAATGTTGCATATGTATTTTGGACGCACTACAATCGACACGATATCATTTCTAGGGTATTCCGATTTAATGTGAATAAACTAATGGACCGTTTCAAAAAAGCAGGAATTTTCGGTAATGTGCGTTGTTCCATGTAATCAGTAGAATGGCAGAAACGTGGGATGCCTCACATTCATATATTACTGTGGTTGGTAGAAAGCATACCGTCTAACAAGATCGATGACATCCTTTGTGCCGAAATTCCTGATCCAAATAAAGATCATACTTTACACGATATTATCAAGTCTAGAATGATACATGGACCTTGTGGTAGTTTGAATCCTAATGCACCTTGTATGAAAGATGGACGTTACACTAAGAGATACCCACGATCACTTCTTCGTCAAACACAAACTGGCCATGATCGTTATCCGCTGTATCAAAAATTGGCTCCACAAGATGGAGGATTCACAGTGCAGTTCAACGGTGTAAAGCTTGACAATAGAAGGATAGTACTCTTCAATCCTATTTTATCTCACTTATTAAAAGCTCACATTAATGTGGAACATAGAAGATCTGTTAAGTTGGTTAAATATGCATGCAAGTACATCAACAAAGGCCGCGGCCAAGCAGCTTTTTCTTTACAAAATGAAGCACTTGATGAAGTAAAATTATATGAAAGAGGAAGGTATATTTGTAGCTCAAAGGCACTGTGGCGAATTCTGGGATTTGCTATTCATGAAGGGCATACTACAGTTTACCATCTCGAAGTACATCTTGAGAACGGGCAACGTGTCTATTTTATTTCGTGTAATTTGACAGAAAATGTCACGAATGCTCTAAAACGACTCTTTTGACTATCTTCGATTTATGTGATATGGATTCTGTTGCAAAAACTCTCCTGTACCATGAGCTTCCATCATACTATGTATGGGAGAACAATAAAATCAAATGGTGTATGGCTTTTAGTGCCGGGAGTGTCCGAGAACAGGTTCGGCTCGCCAGGTGCACGTCTTTTGATTTGACTCCCGTAGGTGACCTGCACGTCGTGATGAGGCAGAAATGATGAAGAAGACGACACATACACCCACCCCCCGTGCCAGCGAAATTAACCAATGATGGTAAAAATTCCCGACCCAGCCGGAAATCGAACTCGGGACCCATGTGACCAAAGGCCAGCACGCTAACCATTTAGCCATGGAGCCGGACTTGGGAGAACAATAAATGTGTAAGAAGAAAACGAGGCGATGACGTTGAAGGTTGGCCAGGAGTTAAAAAAGATTCTGCATTAACAAAGGTATATACTATTCATCCAAACAATACTGAATACTCCTCCTTCATGAATTTTGAATACCAACATTGTTTTCTTCAATAAAAACTGTGGATGATGTCTACATCCTGCATTCTAAGGTGCATATAAAGCTCCGGGATAATTAGAAAACTACAGACATTGGGAGTTAACACTTGAAGAAGTGGCTTTGAGTAAATCTCCTTATTAATTGCGTGAACTTTTCGTTGTTATGCTAGTATTTTGTCAAATTTATGATCCGCTAATCTTTGGGAAAAGTTCAAAGATTTTTGTCAGAGGACATCTTATGGCAAACAGAAAAGCAGGTGGAAGATTGTACTCCAAATCACAGTTAAGTATACAACCAATGTCACCGGGCGAGTTGGCCGTGCGCGTAGAGGCGCGCGGCTGTGAGCTTGCATCCGGGAGATAGGGGATTCGAATCCCACTGTCGGCAGCCCTGAAAATGGTTTTCCGTGGTTTCCCATTTTCACACCAGGCAAATGCTGGGGCTGTACCTTAATTAAGGCCACGGCCGCTTCCTTCCAACTCCTAGGCCATTCCTATCCCATCGTCGCCATAAGACCTATCTGTGTCGGTGCGACGTAAAGCCCCTAGAAAAAAAACAAAAACAACCAATGTCTACTATTAATCGAAGAAGCAGTGTTATCTGTAGGAAGACAAAGACAAAGACACCTCCGTACAGGGCATGAAGACTCTTGGAGGAGTGGAAGGTAAAGGCTTCCACCATTGTTAACCGCGGCACGTGATGGGGTAGAGTGGTTAGCTCTACGACCGGCCGCCTTTGCCCCCAGGAATTAACCTGGTACTCATTTTTGGTGTAAGCTGAGTGAACCTCAGGGCCATATGCACCTTCGGGAGTGGAAATCTCGTTTCTTAAATTTTATGACTTCCTGACGTGGATTCGAATCCACGTCCGTCCGGGCGAACCGAGCACGCATTTACCGCCTCGGCCAGGCAGCCCCTTATCTTTAGGAAGACAGAATTTAAATCAGTATGGCTTATATCAACCCGTAAGGTCAGGAAGTGAAGAAAATAGAAAATATTTAAGGGAAACCAATATTATGTTATTCAATCTTTGCAACGACTGATAACTAAGAGCGAAAAATCTTTAACTACAGAACAACTTGCAGTATATCATAAAATCCTGAGTAGCATACTGTGTGAACGTGGAAAAATCTTCTTCATAGATGCTATTGGCAAAAGTCAGAAGTAGCTGCCACATCGTCTGGGATCGCCGCAATATTACTGGAGAGAGGTCAAACAGCGTATGCAGCCTTCGAGCTGCTCTTAATCATACTCGCACTGAGACTCCCATCGGTTATATTTCTAAACAATGTAACACGCCCGAGGTTTCTCGAGAGTGTAAACTCATTGTTTGGTATGAAAGTACAATAGGCCATAAATGCGGATTTGAGGCTCTCGATAATATTCTCCAAGACTTAAGGACGAACAAAAATATAATGGGTGGAGTGACTGTTGCTACTCGCTGGAGATTTTTGTCAAACTTTACCAGTGATACCAAGAGGGATGCCTGCTGACCAAGCAAAGGCATATGTTCAAACGTCATACTTATGGTTTAAAGTACAAAAACTTACTTTGAGGAAAAATATGAGGGTACATTTGAGTGGTGATCTTTTGGCTGCCAAAATACTTATTTCAAAGTTATATCCCGATGTCGCTACTCGCAATCTGAAATACAAATCTATAGACTGGCTATGCGAGCGAGCAATTCTCACACCAAAAAATGAGACGACTAATGAAATAAATGAAGCATTGCTTACATATTTTGATGCAGTAGAAATAGAGTATACATCAGTTGACACGGTATTACAAACAGACGATGCTGTGAATTATCCAGTAGAATGTCTCAATACTCTTAAACCTCCAGCATTCCCAAACTTCGTTTGTAAGTAAGAGCACCTGTAAAGTTGTTACGTAACCTCAAACCATCTAAGTTAGTGCAATAGCACTACATTACGCGTGACGGGTTTTAAACAAATAATAAAAGCTACTGTTATTACAAGGTGTGCTTAAGGAGAATCAGTGTTCATACCACTTATACCATCAGATTCTACGTTTGAATTTAAATACTGCAATTTCCAATCAGATTATACTCTGCTATGACCATTAATAAATGCCAAGGCCAGAATTAAACATTTGCAGGAATCGACCTACGGGAAGACTATTTCTCTCACGAAAACATTTATGTTGCCTGTTACAGAATAAGTTCTCCATGTAGCTTCGTCATTTTGGCACCGGAAGGAAGAACTGACAATATTGTAAATATAGAATTTCTAAACTGAATACTTATATTTAAATTCTTCTTTAATTCGTTGTTACGTGATGCGTACGATTTTACGTTACTTATTAATTAAGTACGGTATATTGAAGTTTGTGTTTTTTAAGGATTTTAAGTTACTTGATGATTAGATTTTATATATAGTTAATTATAATGCGTTTCTTTAAACCCTGAACATTATAATTTAGTTCGATAGCAAATATTTGTATTTTAACACTGTATTTTGATTTCATAATTAAAAGTTAATTTTTAAGATTAAGACGATTTAATTAAACACATTCACAAATTTATTCCATTGTTTCATTCCATTCATAAAACAGGCAAATAAATTGTTACAAGAGAAGTCATGTAAATATTAATATATTAACTTTTCGAGATCACACGGAATTCTAAATTTCATTTAACAGCGAACTCCGAATGATAATCGGTATAAATAAAATATATCTATGTTATAAATGTTATATAACACGTGAAACATTTCAATTCCGCGGCCGAAGCCGGGACGGGAAACATATCACTTACGTTCACGTCTAAAGTTTGGTTCGGTGGCATTCAAAAGAAAATGGGTACTAAAAATATACAATTGGAAGTAACTCAACAATGACGCGAGCGAAATCGCGGGCGAAGCGCTAGTTGTTATATATCTACATAAATAAAGTTGTAGGGAGTCCGCTGTCTGTAATATCGTTTGTTTTTCCAATTTTTCAGATATTTATCCGTTTTAGGTCAACTCCAGACCCAATCGGTGGTTTTTATTTTTCGCGTCTGTCTGTTTGTCTGTTTGTTCCACCATCACGGCGAAACGGCTGGATAAATATCAACCAAACTTCATATTTAAAGTAAACTCACCTTGAGGAAGGTTTCGAATTGCACATAATTTTAAGATCTTTGAATAGATGGGGGTTTATAGGAAAACCAGAAAGGTTTTCCTCCATTTCCTATTATACTATTGATTTTTTGTAAACTCCGTGGACCGTATGTGAAACGTCTCTTCATTATAAACAATTTTCGTTATGTTCATAATTTAGCTTACTCTTCAAATGACGACGAAAATTACTATTTTCTGCGGATATCATGCTCTGCATTGAGTGACCGACAGACCGACAACGAACCTACAGGTTACCATGGCAACGTCTCTACTTGCCAGCAGGGAAATAACGTATTGGCATTTTCCTCATCATTCCTATAAATTCGTGGTTGTTGCTTGGCTAGAAAGCAAGAGAGGCGTCAATCGGCCATTCTGGGGGATATTGGCGGAATATCGTTGGAGGTAATAACCGTCCTCGAATAGTTGAAGTAATAACACCATTCGTCATCTTCTTATCTGTTTACCCAAGAATCCCTGCGCCTGAAATTCTCGTACGTTACCACTTTCTTATATCCATAACTCACACCAGTATAATTTATTGAGGGTCATTTCATTTTCCAATACATTCAATTGGTATTTACATATTTGTCGTCATCCGGCTGTCCTCAGTTATAATCCATTTTCTATTAATTTCAACTTTCTTAACTGTATTATTTTCTTCCTTAATTACTCCGTTATGTATGCGAGCGATAATCCCGAAAGCTGGACACTCTTTTCTTTGAGGAAACATTCTAAGCTATGCAAATGTATAACTTTTGGCTCCGGAAAATACCGAAGTATGGATGCAATTTTAACGACGGTGCAGACCTTCGTTTCGGGATAATTGGTGGCTAATCGGTAAGTCGTATCACAAAGCAGAAAGTACAATCGCTTTTCATTTTGGGGAGATCTACAACTTTGGTCCTATGATTTTTTTGTCAAATTTCTATCTCTTTTAAGTTAAATAGAGCTGTATTTCTCGATTTCAAGTTAATTTTGTACTTTAACACGTACTGTATATGTTAACATTTGGCACACTTAGAAGAAAGATAGAATCATGACGTTCCGCACGCACATTTACATGACCAGTGGCCATGTGACAGCCACATTTTATCATTCTAGCTGTCACATGAGTATAAAAAATATAAAGTGGTATATGTAAACTGTACAAAATTTCACCCCATTCAATGACTCGAACTCTATCTAACCCATAAATATAGGAGACACGAGAAGATGTCATAGGAGCAACCATGTAGAACACTGAAAGAGGCGCCTGATAGTGAAGTCCGTTTGTAGATGTCGTACAGTTTGAAGGCAGTAACTCTCGAAATAAAGGTCTGCACTTCAAGAGTGTGTCTGTACATTGATTATTTTGGCGAAATTTCCGTACAGATATCCGTTTCACGTGTAATAATGACCATCTGCGTATTTTTAGCCTTTGTGTCTGTCTGTCTGTCTGTCTGTCTGTCTGTCTGTCTGTCTGTCTGTCTGTCTGTCTGTCTGTCTGTCTGTCTGTCTGTCTGTCTGTCTGTCTGTCTGTCTGTCTGTCTGTCTGTCTGTCTGTCTGTCTGTAACATGCAAACTACAGGATTTATTTCCACGAAACCTTATATTTAGAATCCACCTGTCCTTGGGCAGGTTTTAGGGCAAATATTGATTCTAAATCCCTGAACTGACTGGGGGTTTATACGTAACCGAAACCGTGATTTTTCACTCCCACAAAATATATACAACTGAACTTAATGGAAATCAACCTGCCTCAATGGAAATTTTCTAAACATTTTCTCTCATGTGCATAATTTTGATACGAGGATTAATAATGCAGATATCATTAACGGACCGTTTATCGGTATAAGTCCCACCGGACTTAACTCAAGAGCGTGTGCGTGTAAAGCGTATTTCTTACAACTTGAAATCTACTGAAGATATTTGAACCAAACTTTATATTTAGCATTAACCTGTCCAAAGTTAGGCATTAAAGGCCAATAACATTTCACGTTCCCGGAATGGATTGGCGGTTTATAGAGAACCGAAATGGTGATATTATTCTTCCAAAATATATACAGTACAAGACCAACCTGACTGGATATCGACCAAACTTGACAGAAATCCATCTCTAAAATTGTTTTTCATGTTTATTTTTTCGACAGGAGTATTAGTAAAGCAGATATCATGAACGGTTTTGCAGGTTAAATGCAGTGGACATAGCCCAAAAGGTGTTGTAGGTGCAGCAGATTCTTTATCTATCTATATAAATAAAATCACAATGACTGTGTGCCTGTACATTGACTATTTTGGCGGAATTTTCATACAGCTAACCGTTTAAGGGGTAATTTTGACCATCTGCGTATTTTTTGGTTTATTTTCCTGAAAGTCCTCATTTATACCCTCCTCGCCCAAAATCCAGATTGTGGAATAATCTGCCAGACGAACAAGAAAATTGAAATTTGGCAAAATTAAACGTTTTAGCCTGTAACGATGGAAAACGTCCAATAACTTTAAATTTTTCACTTTTTATCCCCGAAGAATATTGAAATATGGAGGCAATTTTAATGATGGTGCAGACCTTCGTTTCAAGATATTTCGTGCGATAAACGTGAAGACCTATCACATAACGGATGGCACAATTTTCGTTCAATTTGGAGTGATCTACAACCTTGGTCTTATGATATTTTGTCGTATCTGTATCCCTTTTACGTTTGATTTTCTCGATTTCTCGATGTTATGTAAAATTGTATCTTTCACATGCATAATTAATACTTTCGATCACTTACAGGAAAGATAGAATCATCAAACTCTACACGAAAATTGGCCCATCCAGTAGTCATATGTGAGCCAAATGCTATATATGTAGCTGTCACATAATTACCGAAAAGTAATGTAATGTGAGATAATCTTACTTAAATTTTACCATATTCAACGTTTCTAACTCAATCTGACCCATGAATAGATGAGATATCATATTACCAGCCATTTAGGCCGCTAAATCCGGCGTCTTATGGTACAATCCTTTGTCGATATGACGTACCGTTTAGCAGCAGTTAATCTATAAATGATGGTCAGCAATATTGTAAACATGCTGTACTTTCGTATGTCGATCTATATATATTCACTAATATCGATTTGTAGCGATCGAGAGAGGGTGTGTCTGCTATTGTAATCAGTACTCGCCACACCGACTTTGACTGGCAGTAGGAATGGGGTCCTTCTCCAACTTCTGTGTAACTGACATTTACTGCATGTACAGCATTTACTTCGATATTCGAATACAATATAGAATACCGTAGCGAATCACGGGTACATTTGCTAGTAGTAAATAATATCTCAACCTGAAGAAAAATAAAAATTAACTTCCTTACGGGAACTTGATATTTGTCATATATGTTTAAAATGTATTGAATGAAGGGTCTGACATATAGCGGGCGTTATATCCTGAATCGTGGTATGCAGAATGAATAAATAAATAAATAAATAAATAAATAAATAAATAAATAAATAAATAAATAAATAAATAAATAATAAATATATCTCCGTTGTATACGGTTATGCCTTCCAGCGTACAGTCTGTAGGCCTCCGTAAATTAACTAAGTGCCTCTATTTGCATCACTTATCATACAAAATAAATAAATAAAACGTGATTTACATTGAAAATAGTAGTTTAATTTACTATAATATGCTATATTCTTCAGTTTGACCATATTAAACTCATGAAGCAATGCCCATTTGGCAGAATTCGCATGTTAAATCTAGTTAGAATGCACTGTGTTACGGGGATTACAGAACAATGCTGAGCAATTAGCCTTCACGTATCTTTTCCTGTTCAAAACAGAGTTTTTAATTAACTTAGGTTGGTTACATTAACTTTTACAGTAATAGGTAAATTTTAATGAAAGTGTAGTTTATAAAAGAGGGGCTGCCTGGCCGAGGCGGTAAAGGCGTGCTCGGTTCGCCCGGAAGGACGTGGGTTCGAATACTCACCAGGAAGTCGAGGTTAAGAAATGAGGTTCACTCAGCTACACAGAAACTCAGTACCTTGTTAATTCCTGGGGGCAAAAGCGGCCGTGCGTAGTGTTAACCACTCTACACCATGAAGTGCCGAGGTTGCGAGTAGTGGAAGCCTTTAGCTTCCATCCCTCCTTCATGGCCTCTACGAAAAAAAACTTTGCTTTGTTTGTTTGTATTTTCTGTTGCTTCCAATGGAAAATTATTTCCCACGATATCGTCATTAGCTCCTCGGGAAGGCAACTGCGTTTCGAATTCCGACCAATGCGTTGAGACTTGATGGGAACGGTCCACCTGTTCATTGATGGATGATTTATTTACTAAGATATTTCGGAGGTAAACACTTCAAAACAGTTCATTAAAAATGCATTTCGCATAGAGTCATTTCAGTGTCACTAAATTTGCTCGACAGTAATGAAGATTATTTCCTCGGAATTTCCCAGGTTGTCGGGATTATCACGCAAATATTTTACAGTTTCGTAAATGCTAAGGATGAAAGTCATAAAAGCTATTATTGTGAGTTGCCTGTTGGAGATATGCATATGCTTTCTGCTACATTTCTGTATATCTAGTTAAGACATGAAGTACTCACCGTATTTGTTCCATCTGCAATAGTTTCGTAACGCCAGAATGTTTAAGGGTCACGGTCTATATGTTACCCCTAATTATATTTTATTTCATGAGCCTCGTTTGAGATGTCAGTATAGAACATAATCTGTATTTTCGTTAAGAATGCATCTGAACTACACCAAATTTTACTTAAATGTTTCCAGCTGTTTCCGGATTGCGTAGGTATGAACTTGCATATGCACCCCTACACTATGCGAACCTGTAGTTTCCGACTATGAATACTATATGTTATTGTGTTAGACCAGCCCCATGTTCTTCTTCTCGCATACCCACGGCAGGTCTGAGCACGAAGAACACCGAAGAATAAATAGCCGTAAAAACACAACACATACACAGTCAGAAAGACAACCAAAAATTGAAAACAATAAAAATTATGTGGGAGCTCAAATCAACCAGAGGTAACGGGGCGATACATAAATACTTGCCTGTGATGTTCACGTGCACCGGGTCGAAAATGACTAGAGACGAAGTCATAAACAGAACTTGAGTCTGTTATTTTAAAAGGGTAAAATTTAAATGGCTACCCCTCCTATTCCTACAATAAACCCAAAAAAGGGGTTTGTTAAATAATAGTTAAATCGAAATGTTAGATGGCTACACGAAAATCACAATGAAATAAAGTTAAAAATGGAAAACAGGCCCACATGGAAAAAATACATGAGCTCGATACACAAATCACTATCCTCATAGCATCGCACCTCCTCATAACCTGAATCAGCCAACAGGTTCAATCACACTTAGAGTAAAATTCATTAGAAAATAATAAAATATATTGTTACTTGGGAACAAAATAAAATGAATATGTGACGCATAGCTCAGCCCAAAGTAATAAATTTTACTTATCTGTATATCAACAGGACGAGCCTTCAATGGTCGCGATACACGGCCATTCAATGGGATGCCACTCAACAATGGTTTCCAACGAACACAAAAAGGAGAAAGATCAAAAATGGCCGAACCAAAAATCAAGGGGAAAAGAAGGCGCGCGCAGGCATAGCGCCCGGGGTCAGAGATAAACAAAGCGTACCAAAGGGAACATACATACACACAAAAAATGCCAGGGGCCCCAAAATCAAAAATAAGGATAAGCGACACAACTAGGCAATTTGATATGCGTCCTACATACCTCACATTCGAACGCTCGCACAAATGGTTAAAGGAGTCCAAGAAACAGGGAACGCATAAAAGATAATAATGCTCAGTAGGACCCAAATGTAGAAGTATGGTTCATAAATAAGTTCTCATGCGGATATTCAAGGCCAAACCCACACAAGATCGGAGGCCCTAATCACATTATCAATACGTCTCTCATATAAAATTAAAATGCTAAAACAGCACAAACTTTTCAATACGCGATAAAATAGTGGGGACATCGGAGAGCAATTTAGTACATGAATAATAATAATAATAAGAAGAAGAAGAAGAAGAGAAGAAGAAGAAGAAGAAGAAGAATACAGAGGTTTCCACACATGAACAGTAGAATAGAATCGGCGTAAAATATATCCAAGGTACAACAGAAGTTATTTACGCAATACAGGCACTCAATTATAGGAAGAGGAAATTCAATGTACCGAATTTTGACACGAAGAAAAAATAGCTTATATGAATAACGTTATATGGGCAACAACAGAAAGAGCAAAACGGGCCACCACAAAAACAAAATACCACACCCATTACTGAATGATGAATTAAAATAAAATAACCGTAATCAGATCATACACTTTTTTCTTTATTTTGCTAATGGCTTTACGTCGTACCGACACAGATAGGTCTTATAGCGACGATGAGATAGAAAAGGCCTAGGAGTTGGAAGGAGGTGGACGTGGCCTTAATTAAGGTACAGCCCAAGCATTTGCCTGGTGTGAAGATGGGTAACACGGAAAACCATTTTCAAGGCTGCCGACAGTGGGATTCGAACCCAGTATCTCCCGGATACAAGCTCACAGCCGCGCGCCTCTAACCGCACGGCCAACTCGCCCGGTTGGAAACTTCTGAGACAAAATGCATATTCTTAAAGTGTTTAAAAATAACGCTTGTGAAAACAAGCACTTTCGAACATTGTGTCGCTCGCCATAACCCTTCGTCAAGAATGCAGACTTTGAAGAAGAGCCATGGAGAAAAAACTAGATATACAACATCGGCAACAAACGTCGTAAAGTCACAGGGAGACAAAGGCGACATCTGTGATCTCCTTGGGCTAAGTTTGCGTGTACAATAAATTTAAAAGGGTCGGCCATGATACCGAAATCAATAAGTATAAAAGTAGTTCGTCTGTAAGCCGAACCAGATAAAGGCACACATACGAGCATTTCTCCCCCTTATAGTTTTACTCCAAATACAGATAATATTGAATTCTGCTTCTTAAATATGCGAAGGTTGAAAGATAACTGTATTTTGATTTAAATTTCTGGAAATGGTTATAATAAAATTCCATGAATTTTTGGCACTCTTATTTATAACCTCGATCATCTCCCTCCTCCAATAGAATACGTGGTCGGAAAATACTATGGTGGAAAGTAACATTTGACAATGACACATTTTTAACTTAGTATACATCAAATCGAAGAGAGACAATTTAATTCAGCTGCATGTGCTAGAAGTTTAGATCACGAACCGTTAAGTGGGTCCTAACACAGGCGTTAAAGCGGCTCGTGTGTTTGACTCGTGATAGGTGCCGATCGATTAGAAATATTATCAAGTGGTTTCCTGTGACAGTGGATGATTAATATGTCAACGTTTCACGTTACAAACTGTGATATGTATATTCCCGTCAGCAATGATATTCGAAATCTGTAGTAGGCATTGTTCCATTATTAATTTTGGTGCGCCTGTTTTATTTGCATGCGGTTTGTCAGCTGATGTTTATTAAAGTGTCCCTATAAAACGGATCAGGGATTGATAATAACAATCTTAAAGCAATATTTACAAATCATGAGTAATAATACATAGAACTTAAATATGTGATGCGTGGAACATTGTCCCATTACATTAGCTGCATACACAGAGTTCTCGTTTAAAATAGAGCAAGCCAAGCCCAGAAGAATGCCTGGAGTGAAAATACACCAAAAACGTACTTTTATACTGCTTAATGCTTAATGAAATTTGATAACAATCACTTAACTTATTTCACTGTCTTCTTAATAAATCAATCACTAGATACAGGATTTGAACACACATGTATTGATACGTTCAAGCATATAAATGCACTACTTCCGCTCTAGGAAACTTATATTTTCTGGAATGTTTACTTTAACATCCTTAATCAAACTCCATAACAAGGTGAAAGCATATTAAAATGGAAAAAAAATGGGAAAACAAAGAAAAGGTAATGCTCATATCCCTATGCAATTTGGGGACCAATCTATATAAATAAAGTTGTAGGGTGTCCGTTGTCTGTAATTTCGTTCCTTCAGCCAACTTTTCAGATATTTATCCGTTTTAGGTCAACTCAGGACCATATCAGTGGCTTTAATTTTTCGTGTCTGCTTGTCTGTTTCACCACCACGGTGAAACGGCTGGATAGATCTCGACCAATAGTATACTCATCCCGGGGAAGGTTTTGATATGTATATGATTTGAAAATCTCTGAATATACGGGGTTTATAGAAAATCCATTAAGTTTTTCTTCCATTTTCTCTTTTACTATTGAATTCGTAGACTATATGTCAAACGTCCCTTCATCATAAATAGCTTTTGTTATGCACATAATTTTCTTTACTCTTTAAATGGGAGAAAATTACTATTTTCTGCAGGTCTCATGCTCTGCTTTGAGTGACCGACAACGAACCTACAGGTTACCATGGCAACGTCTCTGACTGCTTGCCAGCAGGGAAGTGCCGTATTACCATTTTCGTCATCATTCGTGTAAAATCGTGGTTGTTCCTTGGGTAGAAAGTGAAAGACACGTCAAGCGGCCAAACTGCGGCTTGTTGGCGGAATACAATCGTCCTCGAGTAGCACTAAGGGGCGCTGTTAATATTTGAACTGTACCGCGGAGTGTAGTCCATTATTTCACATCGTAAGGTGTTTTCTGGCATTTGCTATAATTTTTACCGTATTTATATTCTACTTCTGTTTTCCGCTTTAATTTCTTTCCTCTGCCTTGCCTCTTTAGGCTTAAGTAATAACACCATAAGTCATCTTCGTATCTGTTTAACTAAGAATTCCTGCGAATGAATTTCTCCTCTGTTACCGCCTTCTTATATCCGTAACTCACACCATCACAAATTAATGAGTGGCATTTTATTTTCCAATACATACACTTGGTATTATTCATATTTGCCCTATCCGTCTGTCCTCAGTTATAAACCTATTTTCTATTAATCTCGACTTTCATAAATGTATTACTTCTTTAATTTCTCCGTATGTATGCGAGTGCTAATCCCGAAACCTGCACACGCTTTTCTGTGAAGAAAAATTCCAAGCTGTTCAAATGTATAACTTTCGTCCCCAGAAAATATCAAAATATGGATGCATTTTAATGATGGTGCAGACCTCCGTTTCTGAGTAGTTCGTGGCTAAACGGTAAGTCGCATTACAAAACGGATAGAACAATCGCTGTTCAATTTGGGGAGATCTACAACTTTGGTCCTATGATTTATTTTCGTGTCTCAATTGTTGATATATTAGATATCGCTGCATTTCCCAATTATAATAAAATCTCTCCAGCTCGATTGTGACTGGCATTAGGAAAAGTGGCCTGTCTTTATAATGAAAACTCTCCATCTCTAGTATGAATGACAGTTGCCAAGTGAGACTGCAGATATAGTAGAAGCTCCCGAACACGACTGCGATTGGCATTAGGAGATGCGGCCTTCCATTATCAACGAAACTTCTCCAATGCCAACCTTACATCGGAAACAACGTATGGCGTCCTCCTTCATTTGTTCCTCGGATATCGCTAAGGGACATGCAATTTCATATAATCTTACTCACTGCCTTCATAGTGAGTTTCGGAGAATTCCGTACACAATGTAAAATACCGTAGCGAAACACGAGTACATTTGCTAGTGCTAAATTAATACGAAGTTGCCATTCGGAGTGTCGTTCTGCTGTCCACTGGCTGTACGAAAAAAATAAATGAGGTCCATTAAGGCACTTCCACATGTACCACCATAACAACGGCCATTTTCAGGACCAAATAAACAAATCAGTATGTGTGCAACCTTGCCACATCCCATGCACATGGCTATTAAAATAAAATTACTTGCGTGGGATTCGAACCTCCTACCTCCTAACCCTCGAGCACTATCCACTATCACCTATCCTACCGTGCTTTTGCAACGTGAGTTACTGCGAAGCTTGACAGGCAGCGCGCAGTTCCCAACCTATACATTACCTACTCCTGGTCTGTGTGTGCACGTCTTGTTTTAAAGTGCGGGTTAATTCGAGTTCCCCATAATGAATCAGCAGCGCCGCTCACGATTCCTGATATGTCTGCTAGCCCGTCAAAACACATCTCGTTAAATTATCCCGTTGTAGACGGGGGGGTTGGGGCGTGATGTATTTATATACAAGCGGCGGGATGCATAAAAATAAATCGCATGGGGCTGGTGAGCCACCAGGTATTACACGTGTATTATGTTTTATTTAGAAAGTTTCATTGCTGTACGTATACTACGGACTGAGATAAAAAGTATTTTAAAACTGGCATACCCGTTCTTCGTACGGGCATTTTCTGTGGGTTATATGTTATGTTCAGTAATTTATATGAAGTAACATGGCTCTATTCACACGTTTAAAGCAACATATTAAAATTATACTTTCGTACGAAAGCACGCGGCAGTAACGTGTAGTATGTTGGAGACAAACAAAGTCTAGAGAGAATGATGACGATTTCCGGTTTGATTGTTTGGTTCATTTCCTGGTCCGAAGTTGTGCGAAATTCTCCATGATTCTCAGGTTACATATTATATCTCTGACCACTGGCGGGGTGCAATGACGTTGATGATACCTCCCTTAATAAATGTCCTATCGAAAAGAGTAAAATGGCTCTGTAGTTTCTCCCGTTGCCCACCTTAAAGTAACATGCACGACATGTCCAACGGGACTTGGATTAAAGATCCAATCTATCGTAATCATCTGCTTTATTATCCGCCGTAAAATAAATACGTACATGACATAAAGGAACGTTGTTTGCGTCGTTGTAGAAAGGTCTTGGGAAACACCCCGTTCGAAGTCTTTTGTCCCCACACTCCCGCGTTAGTATCATTCCCAGAAAGTATCATTCCCCTGTCTACATACTAACTACCGACGTTCTCCCAATTACACCCTTCTTCTTCCCGTTGTCAAAGTTCGCATTGTTTCTTTTATTTTTGTTTTAGTACTATGTGACCAACACAGCAGTTCTCGACAAAGTGCAGCTAAATAGCATTGAGGCAACAATCATCGCTCATCAACTGAGATGATTAGGCCATGTTCACCGCTTGGGTGATACCAGGCTTGCACGCCAAATTCTTTATGGTGAACTTATCTCAGGCAGTAGACCTCATGGAGCCCCTCTTAAGCATTTTAAGGACCAGCTGAAACACATAATGAAGACAATTGGTATAGATATATAGACATGGGAAGAATGTGCTCTGGACCCCTCACTGTGGCGGAACACTACATCCACCGCTGTCAACTTGTTTGAAAGAGAACGCCGCAAACATCAACAGGCCAAGCGACAAGCAAGAAACTCCGTCAATTACAACCCCGCCCTCCTCCATCCATTCAGTGTGATTTGTGTGAGCGTATGTTTAATTCCAGGATTGGTGTGTTTAGTGAGCCTCCGTGGCCCAGACGGCAGCGCGTCGCCCTCTCATCGCTGGATACCGTGGTTCAAATCCCGGTCACTCCATGTGAGATTTGTGCTGGACATCGCGGAGGCGGGACAGGTTTTTCTCCGGGTACTCCGGCTTTCCCTGTCATCATTCATTCCAACAACACTCTCCATTCTCATTTCATAGCATCTATCAATCATTAATATATCACTTTGGGAGTGGCGAACCTATCGTACTAACAGCTTATATATGCTTCATTCATTACATTCCTGACCCGGTCAATGACTGGAAAACAGGTTGAAGGTTTTCACTGGTCTGTTTAGTCATCGTAAACACATCCATAAACTGAGTTGAACTGGTCAGTGTATGCACGAAGAAGTTATATCTACTCGGATCGAGTTACAGCCCACGAGCCGACGACGATTTTTATCGTGAACTCAGTAATTTGGTACTGGACTAACGACACAAATGTTAGGCCCCTTCAAGTAAAAATAATCACCAGTAGTTCGGTGTATGTATGGATACATTCTTGACAATCACTAAGATCGAACCAAGCAGTTAGCATCGTGTGTTATGAAGAAACAGTTCCAGTTACCTGGTGTTCTCATCTTCATAAAAAAATTATTATTATTACTGTTTTTGTTGTTGTTGTTGAAATAATTGCACTGGTAATCTGATAACTCTGTTCCTCTGCCATGATGAACTCGCCGGTTCTACAGGTTACATCCAAGGCACTGGCTTATCTGCTGTTAAAATGTGAACATTCTTTTCATTTTCCAGCTTAACGGATACGGCATAATGCCTCGTGTAGACATGATTGTAGAGGTATTTCGTCATTTTAATAGAGGCGAAAACTTCTATATTGATATGAGATTTGAATTGATTTACCAACCACGGATTATAGGGAACCATCCATCCATTATCAATGCCGAACTGCTTCCATTAACGGGAGTAGTGTATGGTTTTCTGAACATAGGATATCGTATCCATTAATGCAATCCTCAGTTATTTCTCTGAACTACCACGGAGAAATTTTAAAACACGTTCCTTCTTTCATACCTAGTGAATTCTTGTTCATTTACATTTTGTTAAGATTTCAAAATGCCCTGGATTGATATTCCTACCACGTATTTCGGCTTTTAAAGCTTGTTCAAGCCATACCTTAAATGAAATGTGGTCAAGTGATATCTCTTGTTTATGGAATTCTATAATGCATAATCTTTTTATAGGAACATCATAGGCTGTTGTTTGCTACACTTACGTGATGTACATAGATATACAGGAAGTGCACCGTCGCAGAATTCACCTAAAGCGCTAAGAAAAGTTGAAACATCTCAGGATCGATCCCGGGACCTTCGGCCTGGAATACTTCATGGTATCCATTTAGATAGTTATGCATTCATGGTCATTGTATTAAAGACGCAGTTTTGATAGTTCCCGGGATAGTATGGTATCCAATGTAAAATACACTTCCTTGACGTTGTATGAAATACATTACTTTTACTAAACAATTTTCTTGCACTCAGTTCTTGGTACAATACTTCTAAACCAAGCAAGCTCGCTATGGGATAATAGCATTTGCTGTGGGAGTAACCTGGAAAGAAATAGTCCCTCATATGACTAACAGAAACTTAATGTTACAGATTTGTATTTAATTTATCCTATTCAATGATATGCCTTTGCTGGCAGGACCTAGTGTTTACAGTGCACTATGTCTTCTGGTATAGGCTAGAGCAATTTTATTACTTTCATAGATCTGTCTCTGTCTTATCCTTGGCTTACACAATATGAAAGTGACTGAGGTGTGAGCGATGCTAGTAATGCCAATCCTTATGCAGCTAGTCCCTGTTATGAATGGTGTGAAAATGTTGCTCATAGGGTCGGCTGGTGTATGCATTTCAGTGGGCTTGGCAGACATATGTAGGCCTAATAGCAACTCTGGCTCGGTGAGGAAAGCAACGGGAAACTACCTCACTCCTCATTTCCCTAGTACGCTTCTTCAGTGATGCCTAGGCCACCTATGACAGCTGATGGCAGAGCTGTTGAGGATCCCACCAACGTTCGCGCTGACGGACTGAACATACATACATACATATTCAATGGTCGTAAATTCATTCAGCTAAGGTTGACGTTCGCCTTGAACGGATAAATAAGCGAGGTCATTTACACTATGGTTGAACGGTGGCCATATTTAAATGACGATCGCCTTTGCTCACGAAGTAGGACTTAATTAATTATACTCGAAACAAAATAATAATATTGACCATTTTTTACCAGATATTCAGATGCCTTGGAAAATGTAGGTACAAAGTGTACCGTCTAAATCGTTGTAGATCATGAGCTTGAGTTTTGTTAAAGATATACGTTATTTTTTATACATAATGTGCCCTACTGGACTCTGAGGTTCCGGCCAGGCGAAAGCCGGTCTCGAACCCAAGGTACAGTAGTGAAAGAACTCTCACAAACGTGAGCTGATGCACATAGTCTTACCTGAACACACGTCCATACTCAGCCGGATACAAGCGCTCTTCTCAGGGATAACATGGGGATCAAGGGGCAACATCAAGATAACACTAGGACATGTGACTAATCAGGTAAGAATCGGCTAAATTCAAATAAAAAAGTATCTAACAGAAACATCGCTGCATTCAAATTTTAACAAACAGGGATTTATTACATAAAATTTAAATTATTATAAATGAAAGGGCTTTCAAAATGATTGGATAAAATAATGTTGAGCCGATGACAACCAGTTCACTGCCTTCACGAAAACAGCTGTGCTGTAACAAGCATGTGACAATTGTGTAAGTAACGAATACTAGAAAAACGAATATCTGCTGAAATACACATCAAACAGTAATTCCCATAAAATTTACTATGCCTCGTACCATCGAACCCCGGTGCAAACAAATATCACCACAAAATGTACAGTGTCCTGACTCGGTCACGAACCCTAGTCCCATGAAGAGTAAGGCGAATAATATTCATAAACAAATAATATAAAAGAACACAACCAACATATTCAAGGGTGTCAATATCAAACGGGTCAGTGTAAAATGAATGTAAAGCAAATAGAACATCAAAAAAATCTCTCCCGGCTTTCAAAACTTCAAGGTCGTCTCTTCCCCTTACACACTCGACAAGCTGCAGACGGCAACATCACCTAGTTTCAAGACTGTGACGTCAGGCACCACACCCTCACCCTCAGACCACTTCACCAGCGACAGTCCTCATAATTTACGAGCTCAGCTGGGCTGCAGGCTAAGAAATCTCGCCTCTCAAAAACACCGTACGTAATCTGACTGCTAAAGCACTCTTTTAAATATACCTGGGCTATCCGCCCACATCTCAATATCACCAGCACTATAATAAATCTTACTTCAGCCTCCCATGGGCTCAACCTTGATAATACAAAAACACAAATCACTAAATGATAGTCACATGGCCATACTAAGGCATCTCCAATACATCAAATACACTCTCTAACTGTGCTGGGCTTTCTCATATCAATACATACAGTCAGCTGTCTGCATAATGCTCATATCCCTCAAATATTCGGACTCGCTCGCCCTGTCAGTGAAGCTAGGTGGATTACGGGTTATATCCTGGTCACAACTATACAGTCTACGTCTGCAGAAACAAATGCCTAAATGCGATACAATAAAAAGTGCCTGCCTGTTAGACTAACCTCCTATGACCAAGGGAGTTCGACCTGACCCATAAAGACAACACGTACGATAATATAATACAATCAAAGGAAATATAAACACACCCACAACGAATCTACAAACAATAATCTACCCTAATGTACGGGGTTCGAGCTTGAGGCCTAGCTCTATATTACTAAGAATTTTCCTACCATAACTAATCTGTTGACTGACGGCCCCCCTATTCCTATCTAAATTTAAATGGCATGCTTGAAACAGAATTGGAAAGCTCTGACCTTATGTTATTGATGACATGACGGAGCGGCCCTCCCTGTGGACCACTGAATTTACCACATCATGATAGACTGCGACGCTTGCAGCAGATACTGTTGACCACTTGGAGACATTCTTTCTTGCGTGACTCCTTCGTACAGCTCCCTAGTTGGTTAGAAGATGTCCCCTTCGACGTCGCGCTGATCAGGTGCTCCCAACGTTCCTGGATCGATGCCCGTTGTCGTGTTGGCTTCAGCTCCGGTTGTGGCTTCCTCGCAATGATGATGTCAAAACTCGTTCTGACTTGATGCTGGGTTTATTCCTCGCAGATCCAGTAGTACTAGTAGTATGTGCAGCTCGAAGACAAAGCGTTGTTCTCAGTACCAACACGCAGTATGACGGCTCGTTCAAGCAGCCTTCCGGTCAAAGAATGAGACTGATATGCTAGGCGGCCTCACTTTTATAATCAGTTAGCGTAACCACGCCACTTGATCGCGTGCAGGATACGCGCGCCCGCGACTCGCAGTTCTCCCGCGCAACTCCCGCCAAGTACTCTATTTAATGAGTGCATTTATGATTGCAGTCCTAATGCATATCAAAATTAAGCAGAAATTATGCCGGTTGCATTTCTTGTCTCAAATCCAATGCAACTCTTCCGTAACCAAAGATATTAATTTAATTCTTTCTTCCCTCCTACTGTAAGTTTTGCCGGGATCCGGGAAGCGTCCCCAATCTTCATTAAGAGGCTTGGCTTGGGACATAACTCCCTTTAATGAGGTTCTGGAGATTTCTCATAATGACGCTCCAGCTCTCTTCACACAGGAACGCGTCTTCTGGACTCTTTTATGAAATATGCTATAAGACAATGACTTCGTGGGTGGTCTCATGTAATCCCAATATCCAATACTAAAACCTATGCTATTGGCTTATGAACCGTATGGTTCATAGCCCCCCGTGAACGACAAAAAAATGAAATTTTGTCAAGAATTTTTTTTCCTAAATGTCGAGATCATCTTCTCATTGCAATCATTCATGCTGTCAATTTTCAGAACTTTCATGGCACGGGACTATCTTCGGCTTCAGACATAATAGCCTCCCTATCCTTCCTAACTTGGTAATAGGCATCTTGCAGTGCGAGAAATCTCCGGTGGTTGCTCTCGCAGTCTTGACATTCCGTTTCTTCTCGCTGCTCAGATAGCTGTTTATGGCGGTTTCCTGAAGAAATCATATTTACTTCTTCTTCTTCTTCTTCACCACTGGGTACCTCGGGTTGTTCTTCTCCGTCGTCATGTTCATCTTCTTCCGGAATGACAACCTCCTCTCCTGCAATATCTTCCTCCCCAAGTTCTTCTTCCTCTTCTTCGTCTCCTTCTTCTTCTTCTTCTTCCTGATTGTTTAATTGGTATTGGCCTGGTCTGAAAGAGGGCTTAAGATTTGCCGAGTTAAAGACCTTCGTCACTGCAGCGTCCAAGCTTTGTACCTTGTATGAGTTATTTTCATAACTATGAATTATTCTATACGGTCCAGTATATAGCTCAGCAAACTTGTGGTAGTATCTCTCTGTAGGGTTGGAGACAGTGGGTGTCTTAACTAAAACCAACTCGCCTACTTGTAGGGGTCTATGAAACCTCTTGTTCCTTGTTCTTCGCAGCCGTTTTTCAGCCTGTGCTTTCAAGTGATCCGCAACGTTACTAATACATATCTCTCGAGCAAGTTGAGGATCCCTACTAATTTCATCTTAAATTCTCTTCATTCTTCATAATATTACTTAATACAATTCACAAAATAAATTTATATCTACTGGTTATCATAAGTTTTCTATTTACTATACTATTTATATACAGTGGTCATCATCTATATGGCTCTTCTATTTGTCAAGCTTACAGAAGTTCCCTATATTACGGCCGTTCCGCAACTTTCCTTTTCCTCGGTTTTCCAGTCAATTTTCTTCCGCCTTATTTCATGACACGCGGAAAGCCACCTCTTCACAACAGTACGTTTTCTCCTCAACTGTTCCACGTAGCTTCTCGGTTTACGCATTCGTCCCTCTTTCATATCTTCTTTTCGCCGCTTCTTCTTTCTTCTGCTGATTCCAGTCTTCCACCTACGGCGTATTCTTACTTGTCTTGCGAACCAACCAAACTGGTATCGGTATTTTTGGTTCTCCTTGCGTCTCTTGTATGACCTATTTCTCTTTCCTTTACTTTGCTTCGAATGCTTGTTACACCATTGATCGTCCCCTTCATTTCCGTCTACTATCTCTTCAAGATTCTTTCCAACCGTTTCCTTTTGACTATTTTGTGCGTCCCCAGTCGGGTCTCCAATTTCTATTTGTACAGAAATCCCAGTAACGTCGTTTGCGATTTCCCTTCCTATATCATCTGCCTCGACCTTGGGTACTGTTACACATTCCAGACTCTCTTCCTCCACGGCAGAATTTACGAGGTCTTTGCCCTCAGACGTCGTCGCGTAGCACTTGAGCTCGTCCCCTTCTGACAGGACGGTTATGTTGCCGGATCTCTGCACCCTGAGATTCTTTAGCTGTTTTTCTTCTCCTTCCTGAAGCCAAACCAAAGTTGCCGTTTCCCTAGCTTCCTTGATTTGATCTGTCTCCACTTCCGTGCTTGCCGTGTCATTCACTACTTCTTCTGAGACTACTGTAATCTTCTCGTTTCCTGGTGTGTCTTCCTTTTCTGCTTCTGCCTCATGAACCATTGGACTGTTTGTGGCTGATTGCTCCATTCTCGCCACATCGATTTCTGGCGGTTCAACCGGTGAATCCGACTGCTGAACTTCTTCTTTCTGCTCTCCTTTTTCTAGCCTCTCTTGCGTATAATCTATGCGATCTGTTGCTGCTACCAGGTCTTCTTTAACGGTTCGCAGTTCCGTCTGAGTCTCCTTGTCCTTTTCTTCTATAGGCTGTTTTATTACTCCGATACTGCCCTTAACTTCACAAATCTGTTCATTTGGTGTCCTGTGTGACTCTTCAACCCGTCTACTCAACTCCTCTGTAATGGTAACACATTGTCTACTATCGGTCTCTACCTTCGTTTCTAACTTGGCTACGGTTCGCCTAGTCGCTACATTTCTAGAGGCCAATTGCTCCAAACGCATGCTAGGATTTTCCTTTAGCTCAGTTATTTGGTTCACTATCCGTGTCTCTGTGAGCATTAATCGTTTGGTCAAGTGTTCCTTAAATCCTTTCACTTGTTCCGAGTTCCTAATTTCCTGTTCTTTAAATTTCATACTGATTTGCTCGTTTAAACGTTCACCGTTCTGAACCAGTCGCTCACTATACCTAGTCTGTTGTTCTTTAATAACTCCTAGTTCCTCTTTAAGCGCCACAAACTGTTCTTTGAATCGCTCACTATTCCTAGTCTGTTGTCCTTTAATAACTCCTAGTTACTCTTTAAGCACCACAAACTGTTCATTGAGTAGCTCACTTAGCTGATCGCTCAGGTGCCTCAGCACCTCATCCATGTCTACCGACATTCAACTCACTTGTCATAAGGTCCGGCGGAAGAACCGCTCCGTATGTCACCGATTAAATTTCAAGTACAATCAATTTCCTTCAATTCTAATTTATCAAAATGTTCCTAACTGCTAAACTCTCGAACTTTCAAAGCCTAAGTATGCTACCTCAATATAACATCATGTCATTCAAACACAGGGTAACCGTCAGCACAACACTATGATACAAAATATATACAATACAGACACAAAATTCTCCAACAAATGTCATAAAAACCAGTAAAAACTTCAACATGCAAAAATCAAAGCTATATTATCATAAACACAACACCCTACCGGTCAAATCCCACACGAATATCATCCAACACTCCATGGTAACCACAAAATCAGCACATCCTCGCTAATCAACATCCACTGCAATATTCCTATACTAATGGCAAGACCAAGGGACATATAAATAACGGAATACCTCTTTGAACTGGCAGTCATTCAACATCACACATCTCAACAAAATACTCCTAATACATCACAACGTTAACAGTACAGATCAAAGATCCAAATTGGTATACCTGTACTACATATAACTGAATGCAGCTGCCATAACATATGCCTGAAATCAAGCCTCGCATGACCTTAATTTACCGAAATATTAGGTCCTGCTTTTATAGACACAAGTTATGACCTATAGCCCTATTTACGGAGAACATCAGCAAAATACAACTTGGCTGTGTGAGCTCGATTACACAAATATCAAGCGTCACCTGACTGCATAATACAATAAGCTGTCTGACCCTCATTACTGCAATATCGGGTCCTCAGTTAGCCACACCAAGTTCACAATGCTTACAATGGCGCTATGGTCCCTTTTACTGAAATATCAGGCCCACAGTTGCACGGCGTAAATACTATGACGCTATGGCTAGCCCTCATTTACGGAAATGTCGAGCCCCACAGTTGCTTGGCGTCATAAATACTATGGCGCTATGCTACCCCTTTACGGAATTTAGGCCAACACGTTGCTCGGCGCCATAAATACTATGTCTGGGTAGCCCTCAATTACGGACATATCGAGCCACACGTTGGCGTGCGCCATGAATACTATGGCGCTATGGCATAATGGCATAATGGGCCCCTTTTTACAAAGTTATCGAGCTCCACGAGAATTGGGCGCCATAAATACTATGTGCCCTACTGGACTCTGAGGTTCCGGCCAGGCGAAAGCCGGTCTCGAACCCAAGGTACAGTAGTGAAAGAACTCTCACAAACGTGAGCTGGTGCACATAGTCTTACCTGAACACACGTCCATACTCAGCCGGATACAAGCGCTCTTCTCAGGGATAACATGGGGATCAAGGGGCAACATCAAGATAACACTAGGACATGTGACTAATCAGGTAAGAATCGGCTAAATTTAAATAAAAAATATCTAACAGAAACATCGCTGCATTCAAATTTTAACAAACAGGGATTTATTACATAAAATAAAATTATTACAAATGAAAGAGCTTTCAAAATGATTGGGTAAAATAATGTTGAGCCGATGACAACCAGTTCACTGCCTTCACGAAAACAGCTGTGCTGTAACAAGCATGTGACAATTGTGTAAGTAACGAATACTAGAAAAACGAATATCTGCTGAAATACACATCAAACAGTAATTCCCATAAAATTTACTATGCCTCGTACCATCGAACGCCGGTGCAAACAAATATCACCACAAAATGTACAGTGTCCTGACTCGGTCACGAACCCTAGTCCCATGAAGAGTAAGGCGAATAATATTCATAAACAAATAATATAAAAGAACACAACCAACATATCCAAGGGTGTCAATATCAAACGGGTCAGTGTAAAATGAATGTAGAGCAAATAGAACATCAAAAAAATCTCTCCCGGCTTTCAAAACTTCAAGGTCGTCTCTTCCCCTTACACACTCGACAAGCTGCAGACGGCAACATCACCTAGTTTCAAGACTGTGACGTCAGGCACCACACCCTCACCCTCCGACCACTTCACCAGCGACAGTCCTCATAATTTACGAGCTCAGCTGGGCTGCAGGCTAAGAAATCTCGCCTCTCAAAAACACCGTACGTAATCTGACTGCTAAAGCACTCTTTTAAATATACCTGGGCTATCCGCCCACATCTCAATATCACCAGCGCTATAATAAATCTTACTTCAGCCTCCCATGGGCTCAACCTTGATAATACAAAAACACAAATCACTAAATGATAGTCACATGGCCATACTAAGGCATCTCCAATACATCAAATACACTCTCTAACTGTGCTGGGCTTTCTCATATCAATACATACAGTCAGCTGTCTGCATAATGCTCATATCCCTCAAATATTCGGACTCGCTCGCCCTGTCAGTGAAGCTAGGTGGATTACGGGTTATATCCTGGTCACAACTATACAGTCTACGTCTGCAGAAACAAATGCCTAAATGCGATACAATAAAAAGTGCCTGCCTGTTAGACTAACCTCCTATGACCAAGGGAGTTCGACCTGACCCATAAAGACAACACGTACGATAATATAATACAATCAAAGGAAATATAAACACACCCACAACGAATCTACAAACAATCATCTACCCTAATGTACGGGGTTCGAGCTTGAGGCCTAGCTCTATATTACTAAGAATTTTCCTACCATAACTAATCTGTTGACTGACGCCCCCCCCCTATTCCTATCTAAATTTAAATGACATGCTTGAAACAGAATTGGAAAGCTCTGACCTTATGTTATTGATGACATGACGGAGCGGCCCTCCCTGTGGACCACTGAATTTACCACATCATGATAGACTGCGACGCTTGCAGCAGATACTGTTGACCACTTGGAGACATTCTTTCTTGCGTGACTCCTTCGTACAGCTCCCTAGTTGGTTAGAAGATGTCCCCTTCGACGTCGCGCTGATCAGGTGCTCCCAACGTTCCTGGATCGATGCCCGTTGTCGTGTTGGCTTCAGCTCCGGTTGTGGCTTCCTCGCAATGATGATGTCAAAACTCGTTCTGACTTGATGCTGGGTTTATTCCTCGCAGATCCAGTAGTACTAGTAGTATGTGCAGCTCGAAGACAAAGCGTTGTTCTCAGTACCAACACGCAGTATGACGGCTCGTTCAAGCAGCCTTCCGGTCAAAGAATGAGACTGATATGCTAGGCGGCCTCACTTTTATAATCAGTTAGCGTAACCACGCCACTTGATCACGTGCAGGATACGCGCGCCCGCGACTCGCAGTTCTCCCGCGCAACTCCCGCCAAGTACTCTATTTAATGAGTGCATTTATGATTGCAGTCCTAATGCATATCAAAATTAAGCAGAAATTATGCCGGTTGCATTTCTTGTCTCAAATCCAATGCAACTCTTCCGTAACCAAAGATATTAATTTAATTCTTTCTTCCCTCCTACTGTAAGTTTTGCCGGGATCCGGGAAGCGTCCCCAATCTTCATTAAGAGGCTTGGCTTGGGACATAACTCCCTTTAATGAGGTTCTGGAGATTTCTCATAATGACGCTCCAGCTCTCTTCACACAGGAACGCGTCTTCTGGACTCTTTTATGAAATATGCTATAAGACAATGACTTCGTGGGTGGTCTCATGTAATCCCAATATCCAATACTAAAATCTATGCTATTGGCTTATGAACCGTATGGTTCAATAATAAATGTACGGAAAAGTTCTCATTTCACTGATGAAGACCGTGGTACAACAGCATATTAAGACCTTGGCCTGCCAAGACGACTGCTACCTCACATATGGCTTGTAGGTATTAGAGTGTCACATGGTCAGCCACATGACGTCCTTGGCCGTCTTTCTTACCTGAATAATTTAATTCACCTTTCTAGATATATTTAAATAAAATTATCCGCGTTTCAGTGAAATAACCAAGAACCCTTTATGAATTATATGTCAGGAGAAAAATCTTAATATTGTTTGACGTCCAGTTTTACTAATCCCCATAAGTAAGATTATTACAAATAATGAATAATATCTTATTCTGTTAATTATGCGAATACGGAAGGACGTTCGGAATCTCTGGTGACGGGTTTGTAGGCCGCTAGATGCGCTGTTATCAACTTGAGCACGTCAAACCGGGGAGTGATGATTCACATAAGTACTGAGAACGTGTGTGTAGTTTCGTGACATTAGCAGCAACGATGCCCAAGCGAATTGACCCTTACTAAGAGCGCAACCAGCCGTACGCTAGAAGTTGTGAGGAAAGTGAAGGCCCTTGTCTCAGGTGGTAACCCTGCCTACGAAAGGACTATCGCCCGTAAATTGGGGATGTCTGTTTCAATCATAACCAACAAGGACCTGCAATTAGAAAAGCGGCATGAACGCCCACATCACAAGCTGTTGCCTCGTCACATTTCGGAACGTTACATTAGTACTACTATCTAATCAAATATAACAGGAAAATAAGTAACAGATTAAATATGACACGCGAATTTTCCATTTGTGACTGTAATGAGTATCATGTTTACTATTTATTATAACAAGCTTGTTAGAGGTCAAACAATAACACATTTTAATTGGAACTAGGTTAAATATCAAATGTCATGTTAAAGGGAATGAGGAGTAAGGAATAGTGTTCCACAGTAGATCGTAAAACTCAGTAATATATACGCGTGCGCTAGCGTATTTAATGTCAGGTTAATGGATGGGAGGAAGTTACGATTCGACAGCACAGCTACTCTCGCCAATCTCGGCAGTGCAACTGATAACAGTTACTTCTGCTTCCGACGCAGTGGGTTCAAACCCGGCTGAAGTCTGTGATATTTAATGGTAATTAACTGCAGCAACTTCATGTCGTTAGCATGCAGCCTGTTATGGAATTCCTGCAAGACGAAGCTCCTAAACACTGGTGTCTCTTACAATTCATAGCAAATGAATGGAGGTTAAGCATATTATTATTACACACTTTATTAAAAGCTACAATTATTATTATTATTATTATTATTATTATTATTATTATTATTATTATTATTATTATTATTATTATTATTATTGTGGTTGTGGTTGTGGTTATGTACGCCTCCGTAGCGTAACACTTAGCACTACTTGCTGCCATACTCAGTGGCCCGGGTTTGACTGCCCGATTTTACCAAATTTAAAAACACGGTAGGACTGGTAATTGGTTACAATGGTATGCACAGTTCACCTCCTGTAGGGGTGTTCCCTCAGAAGACCTGCACCACCTCGGTAAGAATACTCGAGTTTGTTCGGCTTCATAGCTAAATGGTTGGTCCAAGGGGTCACAGGTTCGATTCTCGATCGGGAAATATAACCGTCATTAGTTAATTCCTATGGCTCGGAAGCTGGGTGTTTGTGACGTCTTCAGCATCAGATTTCCTGTTAGATAGGGCGACCGCCTCTGTGGTGTAGTGGTTAGTGTGATATGCTGCCACCCGCGGAGGCCCGCGTTCGATTCCCGGCACTGCCACGAAATTTGAAAAGTGGTACGAGGGGTGGAACGGGGTCCATTCAGACTCGGGAGGTCAACTGAGTAGAGGTGGGCTCGATTCCCACCTCAGCCATCCTGGAAGTGGTTTTTCGTGGTTTCCCACTTCTCTTCCAGGCAAATGCCGAGATGGTACCTAACTTAAGGCCACGGCCACTTCCTTCCCTCTTCCTTGTCTATCCCTTTCAATCGTCCCCATCGTCGCCATAAGACCTATCTGTGTCGGTGCGACGTAAAGCCCCTAGCAAAAAAAAAAAAAAAAAAAAAAATCAATCGTCCCAACCCCCGCAAGGCCCCTGTTCAGCATAGCAGGTGAGGCTGTATCGCCCGACCCAGAGTCTGAAGCTCCAGGACACTGCCCTTGAGGCGGTAGAGGTGAGATTTCTCGCTGAGTCCGAGGGAAAACCCGACCGTGGAGGGTAAACAGATAAATAAGTTAGATAGGGCCTCATCTTCACAGAAGCGCAGGTCGCCATTAGGGTGTGAAATCGGAAAACCTGAACCAGGCCTCTCCGGGGGCCACACGACATTATTATTATTATTATTATTATTATTATTATTATTATTATTATTATTATTATTATTATTATTATTGAGGTCAAGGAATTTACCGCCCGTCTCCTTGGCTGAATGGTCAGTGTAGACGGCTTCGGTTCAGAGGAATTCGTGCTTGTTTTTCGACCGGCCGGGGATTTTTTTTGTTGCTATTTGCTTTACGTCGCACCGACACAGATAGGTCTTATGGCGACGATGTGGTAGGAAAGGCCTAGGAATTGTAAGGAAGCGCCCGTGGCCTTAATTGCCGGGGATTTTAGCCCTAACTGGTTAATTATTCTAGTTGGGCCGTAGGTATTTTTATTCGTTTTGATGCATATCTTCATTTACATATAACGTATTACACTACGAACGACCATAGAAATACAAATAACGAATGCATTGCTTAATATAGGCTACTGTAGGGTTGGCGTCCGGAAATATATCTTCCCGTAAAACTGGGCTTAAACCACATATGCGGGCTGAGTGGCTCAGACGGTTGAGGCGCTGGCCTTCTGACCCCAACTTGGCAGGTTCGATCCTGGCTCAGTCCGGTGGTATTTGAAGGTACTCAAATACGTCAGCCTCGTGTCGTTCGATTTACTGGCACGTAAAAGAACTCCTGCGGGACTAAATTCCGGCACCTCGGCGTCTCCGAAGACCGAAAAAGTAGTTAGTGGGACGTAAAGCAAATAGCATTATTATTATTATTATTATTATTATTATTATTATTATTATTATTATTATTATTATTATTATTATTATTATTATTATTATTAAAAACCACATATAGCGCCGACCAAAAGTAGTTGGTGGTAAAAGAGCACAATAAAGAAGTCAATGAACCATCCTCGGGCATTACATTGTGTTTTCTCCTAATACTGTTAGCATTTATAACCGCAAAAACTGTACAATCGAAGGTAATTATATCTAGAGTCCATTTCGGCCTCATATTCATTGTGGAATGTCCAGTATGTAGGATGAGGTTAATGTAGTCAGCAATGGACAGCGACTGGGCCTTACCTTGGGAGGAAGAAGGTCATTGAAGAAAATCTACTAATCAGTCTAATCACTTACTTGGAGGTTGGCTCAGTTAATTGCGATCCTCCTTAACAACGGAATACAATCAACCCCTACCAGTACGTGCCATCTAACACAGATGTTTACAGTTTGAGAGCTGGTATTTTACTCCTTGAACTGCCATTTGAAGTAAATAGTGTGAAGTGATCTTATTTTCACTTACCAGTATCGTCAGCAACAGCAGGACAGGTAAGTCTATCATACATCGGTCAACAGCAACTTACCTAGAAAGAAAAAAAAAAGAGAAAAGGTTGTGTAACAAATATATATTTTAAATGTATTCACTGTGCATGGAGAAAATGAATTCACTTCCGAAGATTCTTTTTCGACAACTTGCTTTAAGTCGCAGCGGCACAGGTAGGTCATAGCGCAATAATAGGGAACGAAAGGGCTAGGAGTAGGAATAAAGCGACCGTGACCTTAATTAAGGTACAATCCCAGCATTTGCTTGGTTTGAAAATGGGGAAACCTCGGAAAACCATCACCGGGAATTTTGACAGAGTAGTTCGAACTCATCATCTTCCGAATCCAAGATGACAGCTACGTGACTCAAAATGCGCAGTCACTTTCTAGGTACTACATAATATAATTTGGTACGTTATGAAAATGGTATTTTATATAAGTTAAATTCTATGCAGTTATCAACCATAGGACACGAGACGGCGCGTCCAGTCATTTTGTGGCGTCATACTTAGCGATTTACACCCTAGAAGAACAAGAATATTTGAGAAACGAGGATGGGAATCAATTGAGGCTAAAAGAAATGGGACTTCACACTCAAGTGCTATGAACACTTCATAACACAACGAGTGATCGACTGGAATTTCGATGTCGCAAAGTTTTTTTTTTTTTTGTTTTTTTTTTTTTTGCTAGGGGTTTTACGTCGCACCGACACAGATAGGTCTTATGGCGACGATGGGATAGGAATGGCCTAGAAGTTGGAAGGAAGTGGCCGTGGCCTTAATTAAGGTACAGTCCCAGCATTTGCCTGGTGTGAAAATGGGAAACCACGGAAAACCATCTTCAGGGCTGCCGACAGTGGGATTCGAACCCCCTATCTCCCGGATGCAAGCTCACAGCCGCGCGCCTCTACGCGCACAGCCAACTCGCCCGGTAGAGTCGCAAAGTACAAGGCCGACTGAAAATACAGAGGAAAGTTCTTATGAAATAAAAGCAGGTTCAATACTTGTCCACTTGCAGGTCACACTATTTTTTTTTTTTTTCCTCTGTTAGCTTCCTAATAGCTTCAGTACCAAAAGAACAGATTCGATCCTGTTTGTGGGCAGTAACATTTGTTTACTTATGCCGGTCCTCTTCTACTGCCCAGTGTCGAGGTTCAACAGAGGGCTCGCCACTCTTTCCTCTTTAAAGGTAACTTCTTGGCTCTGTCCCATGGCGTGTTTGGACCTTTTCATTGCCCCATGCCTTCGCCAATTCATCAGCTATTAGCTCAGTGTGGCTTGCTTCCTACCTTACTTTGCTTGCCGTGTGCTGGGATTTTGCCAACAACACTCCAGTGTGCTAACGGTGCTACCTCCCTCTGATCCATGCAGCAATGACCTTAGGTGTTAAGCTTTATCTTTTGTTTATCATTAAAGGGAGGAATGATGCCTCACTCTCCAACCGGGCGTAAGATCTAATAGATAGAGCGTACCCTCTTAAACTCAGAGTTCAGTAACATTTCGTCCTTGCGCCTGCGAAAGCCGATTTGTGATAATATTTTTGGAGAAATACTCACCCGTAGCATACATTATGAAGAACGAGAATTTCTTGACAATTGTCGCACTGTATTGAGCCTCAGATGACAGAACCTCACCAGCCAAAGTACTAAGCTAAAATATTTCACATGGTGATTTTTCAGGTGCAAAGACGATTTCTTCTTCTTAGGACGCCGTCTCCCTACGAAGGCTGATGATCCAATTGATTCTGGTAACTCTCGAAACAGCGGATCGAATGATTTCGATGGACGTTCGTCCATACCAACGGCGCAGGTCTTTAAGCAAGGAATTTCTATGTCTCCACACAGACCGTTTACCTTCAATTTCCGCTCGATGGTGAGTTGGAGAAGTCCATATCTTCACCTCTCATAATGTGCCCGATGTACCTAGGCTTTCGTTCCTTGACGACTGTTAGCTCTTGTTTTCTTATTTAACAAGTTCAGGACTTACTCGTTGGTTTCCTTTTCTATCCAGGATATTCGAAGTATGTTTCTGTACAAGTGCATTTTGAATGCTTCAATCCGCCTCTCCAGCAAAGGACTGAGTGTCCAGCCTTCACCACCATACAGTCCGGCTTCATGGCTAAATGGTTAGCGTGCTGTCCTTTAGTCACAGGGGTTCCGGGCTCGATTCCCGGAAGGGTCGGGAATTTTAACCATAATTGGTTAATTTCGCCGGCACGGGGGCTGGGAGTATATGTCTTTATCAACATTTCATCCTCATCACGACGCGCAGGTCACCTACGAGAGTCAGATTAAAAGACCTGCATCTGACGAGCCGAACTTGTCCTTGGACACTCCCGGAACTAAAAGCTATACGCCATTTATTTTAACACCATACAGAAGGACAGGGAAAACAGCATCGCAACATGCAAACTCGGAGCTGAAGGTTGACATCTCTATTGGTGAATAGGGCCTTCATACTGCTGAACAAATTTTTGGCGTGCCCAATCCTGGATAAGATTTCATCCGAGTGGTTGGACTTTCAGGACTTCTGAACTCAAATTGTCCGCTTAAATTCCAGGTCAGTGAATGTGTTCAAGTACGCCACCCTTGTTTCGGAGATTTAACGGCATATAAATTAGTCTACAGGATGTAAAACAAGTGTACTTACTGACTTTTGGTGCAGAGGGGCACGGACTCGCTACCCGTATTATAGCCGCGTGTAATTAGTTAATTTTGCTCCGGGAATGGCTGATTTTGATAGTCTTATACCACACCTTTATTTACACACAATCCATAACACAAACCACCACAGAGTATGAATAAATCCATGCACTTGGGATATGCGTAAAGGAAGACATCCAGCCGTAATATTGGACTTAATCCACCTATAGTGTCCACCACAAAAAAATATTATAAAAAGACCAGAGCGAAGAAGAAGATCATAATAAACGACGTTACACCCAACAACACCAAATGAATACTATTCGAAATGTGACTTAAACTGATTATCGTGTTGGCAAGTGCATTGTGTACGAATACGACAACGTAGCGTGATGATTCCATGAGAGAGACAGAGCGACAGGTTTAATAGTGGATTGCAGTTGATTCGTATCATCAGCGGAGCAGAAATGCTGTTACATGAACTGAACGTGTGATCCTAGTGACGGACTCACTCGCAGTAGATTGAAATGTCACATCCTCCGGGAATACACACTCTGTTGACTTCAAAATTTACACTGGGAGGTTGCCTGCGCTATTCTTGTAGCGGTTCTGTTCCCTACAATATCCCACCTTTCCAGTGATGTACGGGTATAGAGAAATTTATTATTATTATCACTGAAAACCTACAACCTGTTTTCCAGTCATTGACAGGGTCAGGGATGGAATGAATGAAGCCTCCATTTTGGGGCGAGGATAGGAATTGTGCCGGCTGTCGAGACCTGTCGCACTCCCTTGGGGCAATGATTAATGACTGATAGATGAAATGAAATGATAATGGAGAGTGTTGTTGGAATGAAAGATTAGAGGGAAAACCGGAGTACCCGGAGAAAAACCTGTCCATCTCATCTTTGTCCAGCACAAATCTCACATGGAGTGACCGGGATTTGAACCGCGGAACCCAGAGGTGAGAGGCCAACGCGCTGCCACTTGAGCCACGGAGGCTCCAGGGTAACATTTCATAGTATTAGCTGCCATGCTCAGTGGCCTGTGTTCAATTCCTGGTACTGTCAGATATTTAATGTTGGCAGAAGGGCAGGTATTTGGTTAAGAAATTACATTCAGCTCACCTCCATCGGTGGGTGTCCTTGCAAACAGTCAAACTCCTACAGATGAGTGGTTTGTATGATTAGCTGTCACCCCGGGAGGTCCAGGTTCGATTCTCGGCTCTGCCATTAAATTTGAAAAGTGATGCGAGGACGGGAGCGGGGTCCATTCAGCCTCAGGAGATCACCTGAGTAGAGGGAGGTTCAATTCCCTCCTCAGCCATCCTCGAAGTGGTTTTCCGTGGTTTCCTTACTTCTTCTCCGGGCATATGCCAGGATTTTACGTAACTTAAGGCCATAGCCACTTCCTTCCCTCTTCCTTGTCTCTCTCTTACAATGTCCCCATCCCCAACAAGGCTCCTGTTCAGCATAGCAGTTGAGGCCACCACCTGGGCGAGATACTGGTCCTCCTCCGAGTTGTATACCAGGCCCAAAATCTAACGCTCCAGGACACTGACCTTGGGGCTGTAGAGGTGGGATCCCTCGCTGAGTCCGAGGGAAGAACCAACCCTGGAATTTAATGAAGTAATAATAATTTATTGTAACGTGAAGACGGACCCTCCCTACATCTACCTATTGTGACATGTTGAGCATGAGGTTCTGATGCCTGCCTATAGGAAGCACTTTCCAATTTAAGGATGTCACCTAGAAACTTTCATTTGCGTTCATTTATTAGGAAATGTAATAATTAGGGGTTGGTAACCCTTTCTTTCAATTCTTTTACAATTGGTTTTACGTCGCACACAGATAGTCTTATAGCGACGATGTGATAGGAAAGGCCTAAGAGTATAAAGTATGTCGCTGCCTTAATTATAGTACGGCCACAGTATTTGCCTGGTGTAAAAATAGGAACACATGGAAAACCATCTTCACGGCTGCCAATATTGGGGCTCGAAACCTCTCCATGTTTCCACTCCATGTGACATTTGTGCTGGACAAAGCGAAGGCGGAACAGGTTTTTTCCGGGTACCCCGGTTTTCCCTGCCATCTTTCATTCCAACAACACTCTCCAATATAATTTCACCTGTCAGTCATTAATCATTTGCCCCAGAGGATTGCGAAAGGCTTCGGCAGTCGGCACATTTCCTATTCCCACCGCAAGATGTGGTTTCATTCATCTTCATTCATTGCATTCCTGACCCGTTCACTGACTGGAAAACAGGTTGTAGGTTTTCATTTTCAAAATGAATAATAATAATAATAATAATAATAATAATAATAATAATAATAATAATAATAATAATAATAATAATAATAATAATAATAATAATAATAATAATAATAATAATGTTTAAACATTGATCTCCCAGTAGAAAACATTAATTCTTTCGACTGTGATGTGGAAGCAATGCGAGTAGCTCAACTGTAAAAATAAACTAAGTTTCACCCCAGTACGTCATCGGGCTTGTCAGTATCTCGAAATCAAAGGAGTTTTTTTATTCAACAAAAATTTGTAATCATTGTAGTGATTCGTTCATTATTAGCTGCTCACTGTGCTAGTTAAAACTATTTTCCATCATTTTTTGAACTCTGACAATGACTTTTCTTTCCTAGTGGCTTTACGTCGCTCCGACACAGATCGATCTTATGGGACGATGGGATAGGAAAGGCCTAGGAGTTGGAAGGAAGCGGCCGTGGCCTCAATTAAGGTACAGACACAGCATTTGCCTTGGAAACTACGGAAAACCATCTTCAGGGCTACCGACAGTGGAATTCGAATCCACTATCTCCCGGATGCAAGCTCACAGCCGTGCGCCTCTAACCGCTCGGCCAACTCGCCCGATCTGACGATGACTACTTCGTGAAATGTTATACCTATAGATTTCTGCCAATGCGACTATTACCCAGCAAAGTGGTCCGCAGGTATTGGAGTATCACGAGGTCAGTGTGACATCATGTATTTCTTGGGTTTCCTGACCAAGTCTGTTGCCTTTCGTATCAGACTACTCCTCAGTACAATTCAGGAGGTTGAGTGAAAATGTTCCAGCACTCTAACCAGAATTAGATTTCTTGGGTTGGCCAGGAATCAAACAAGGCACCTCCAGTAAAACAGATACACTACGTCTGCACCAGGCAATAAAATATAGTATGTAATTACTTTGTTGGTGGTTTAACGTCACACTCATTCATAAAAGTTTCGGAATAGGGACGGGCTAGGACAGGAAAAGAACCATCCATGGCCTTAGTTAAGGTACAACCCCAGCATTCGTATGGTGTAGAATTCAGAAACGATTAGAAGCATCTACCAGTGATGCCGATGATGTGTTTCTACCCCAACCATCTCCAGGATGTGAGCTTACAACTATGCAGTCCAAACATTCCAGCCAACTCGCTCAGTAATATAATCTGGTACGGTTTTTGGGAATATCTGAAGGCAAACTGATAGGGAAGCGACTTTCCATTTCAAAAATTCTTAATGTATCGATCGTAATTCATATAACTGATACCTTGGTGACGATGTGACGCCCTGGAAAGTAGCATTTGGTAATTACCTCCTTCATAAAGTTATCAACTTAATGCCGGGCTGAATAACTCAGACAGCAGAGCGATGGCCTTCTGATTCCAAGTTGGCAGGTTCTATCGTAGTTCAGTCCTGTAGTTCAAACAAGACAGCTCCGTGTTGGTAGATTTTAAAAATGCTGACACCTCGGTGTCTCCCAAAACTATACAGAATGCTAGGGGTATACGTGAAAATATTTCTTGTAGCAATAGAGAACGATGTGAAGAACCACTATATATCAAACTTTTAGTAATCCTCGGATGTTACTTTCTTGAGCAAGGGGATACGATATTTTTAGTATAGGTAATATGCCTTGTTCTTTTGAATGAATAGGTTTGCTTTGATTACAGATAACTTAGGCGCCAAATTAGTTTCTGTTTATGTTTACGAACAAATGTACTACTATAACTGCTGAACGCTAACGATACAATGCCACGAGATGTTGTGTAACATTCTTGTCAAACTTGTTTTATGTATAAGAGCAACGGAACTACGATAAAAGCTGAAGGCTGGTACTAGGATATGCCATGTTACGTAACATTCTCGCCAGACTGGTTTTGTGATTGTTAGTATTTTATTTCCGTCTTAGGGCCTTCAGACACCCCTAGTCATCGGTTTCGGGCACTGGAAATGTATCGAATTGTTGGCGATAATGCAGGTTCTTTTGCTGTTACGTCTTTCAGGAGATAAAGACATCTGTGGTCAACAGCCCCATGTTCTGGTGAGTACAGAAATTACCTGAAAATTTGTATCGATGTGGGGTGTGTACGTGTGATATAATTATTCGAGCGTAAGGTTGGGATAGGCTCTCCGGGACGGGAAATATGGTATGGTCCCGGTTTTTCACTGTGCATAGGTCAAGTAACAAGGCAAAACCGTGTTGACGAAAACAAAGTTCCTTACTTCAACAACGAAATAATGCATGGGATAGGATGTACAGATTACTAGTATCGGCCGGATTGAGTGGCTCAGACGGTTGAGGCGCTGCCCTTCTGGCCTCAACTCAGCAGGTTCGATCCTGGTTCAGTCCGGTCGTATTTGATGGTGTTCAGATACGTCAACCTCGTGTCAATAGATTTACTGGCATGTAAAAGAACTCCTGCAGGACTAAATTCTGGCACTTCAGCGTCTCCAAAAATCTTAAAAAGGTAGTTAATTGGACGTAAATCCAATAACATTATTAGTAGTAGTATCGGAAATGAATTATAGAAGCACATCGAACGTTTTGGTTCGAACGAATAATGGACAAGTTATAAAACTAAGGAAATTAAACCGGGCGAGTTGGCTGTGCGGTTAGGGGCGCGCGGCTGCGAGCTTGCATCCGGGAGAAGGTGGGTTCGAATCCCACTGTCGGCAGCCCTGAAGATGGTTTTCCGTTGTTTCCCATTTTCACACCAGGCGAATACTGAGGCTGTACCTTAATTAAGGCCACGGCCGCTTCCTTCCAACTCCTAGGCCTTTCCAATCCCATCATCGCCATAAAACCTATCTGTGTCGGTGCGACGTAAGGCCACTAGCAAAAAGAAAAGAAATTAAACGTACCTACATTTCGTACATCCTGCCTGGTTGGTGGCCATCATTTTAAACAACTATTGTGAGATAAAAATGTTACGTTAACTCATGTTCATCAATGGTGTGACCGAGCTGAGTGGCTCAGACGGTTGAGGTGTTGGCCTTCTGACTCCAACTTCGCAGGTTCGATCCTGACCCAGTCCCGTGGTATTTGAAGGTGCTCTAATACGTCAGGCTGGTATCGGTAGATTTACTGGCACATAACATGAACTCCTGCGGGACTAAGTGCCGGCATTTTAGTAGTAGTTAGTATGACATACAATATATTATTATTACTGTTATTATTATTATTATTATTATTATTATTATTATTATTATTATCAGGTCATTACGGGATGGAAAACAGGGTAGAAAATTGTAAAATATGCGCGGTCTAGGAGGAAACAAGATTGAAGATACGTCGCAGTGGCAACATCGGTCGCAGTAATTAACTACAGAATACTATGCGTAAGACCAGAAACAGGTAAAGCTCTTGGGGATGAGTCAGCTGTAATCTCGTATTGTGGTTAGCACGAGAGAACGAAGTGTGACTAATAGTGCTGGGCAAAACAGTTGCGCTCAGACAACGGTTGTCACCGAAACTGTTGCGCGCAGACAACCGTTGTATAAAACGGTTGCAAAATAACGTACTTCTACCGAACAAATGAGGAAATGCGCGCCAACGCCTCACATCTTTCCTTGTACCGGCCGGTCAGTGATCTACATTATTCTATCCAATATAAACACAAATGATATGAATGATTTGAATTCATTTACGAATTTCACCATTGGATATATAAAGATTACAACGCGACCAAGAACGTAGTTTTCCAAACACCCTAAGCCAAGTAAAAAGTTGTCTTAAAAAATTGATAACAGCTTTTTTCCTTGGGAATATCAAATAATTCTTAATTTCTTTTTTTTGCTATTTGCTTTACGTCGCACCGACACAGATATGTCTTATGGCGACGATGGGATAGGAAAGGCTTAGGAATGGGAAGGAAGCGACCGTGGCCTGGTGTGAAAATGGGAAACCACGAAAAACCATCTTCAGGGCTGCCGACAGTGGGGTTCGAACCCACTATCTCCCGATTACTGGATACTGGCCGCACTTAAGCGACTGCAGCTATCGAGCTCGGTAAATTCTTAAATTTATAAATAAATTAATGTATAAAACATTACATTGTACCTATATTGTGTTAAATTTGGATTCGATCTGACGACGTTTTTTGAGAAATAATTTTTTTAACTTGACGTATTGTTGAAACACGTTTAAAAACGAGCACTTCCTGCATTCCATTTGCCATAAAAAACACTAAAGTACACATTTAATATTCCAAACGTTCGTGACTACCGTGAAATAAAACGAGGAAAATTATGGTGTAGCCTAATTGGATTTTTACATTTTAATGAGCATAGTAGTTTGGTCGACAGTAGTAATATAACTTTCTTGTTTCTAACACTCTTCTAACCTACTACTATACAATGTTACTACTGGAAATGTGGGTTAGAAGAATTTAAAATTGCCGTGTGCTTGAAAATCTACTACCATACATTACAGAAATTACAAATAAATGTATCCGAATATTAACAAAATTTACAAAATCTTAAATTACTGTACTTTCTGCGACCTAGAGGTGGAATAATGCTCAGAGGTCTCTTCCTTCTTTAAACTGTGGCGGTATTATGCCTTGATTAATCCGTATGTTTTTAGTTGTTCGTAAAAGGTTGATTCTCAGCTCATGATCGCCTTTGTGAGTGTGCCTGTCATTGCAGAGTCGGATTTGAAGTCATGTTATGTTTTCGTATTAGTTTTAAATGTTAAATGTCACGGCATCTAAAGATCCACTAGTTCTGTATTTCATGACTGAATAGTGGCTAAACAGAATAACTAACAAAATGAACTCTAAAAATACTCAACTAACTGCACCGTACAACACTAGAGCCATAGAACTGGTGTAGCACTGTCTATTATGGCTCTCAGTGATGTCAGGCGCATCATTCAATAGCAGGGCAGCTCTTCAGGACAGCCTATCTCACCTGTGAGTTACACTGGAAATCCCCAGTGTCAAGACGCGCAATGATTGCGTATCGGTTGTGAAACTTGAAACTCCACTTGATCTATGCTGGCGAAAAACGCAACAGCAACTGTTATTTTCTCGCAACGGTTTCCTTCGACAACGGTTGTGTTCCGGAAACGGTTGCGATAAAACGGTTGCGTTGTATCTGTCCCAGCCCTAGTGACTAACAGTTCGTGCGTAACCTCGGCCGAGGTAACACGGCAAGCGGCATTTAGGTAGTGCGAGTGTGGGTTCTTAATATATATATATTTTGTGTAGTCCTTGGAAAATTGTATGTACAGCCATGGCAAGTATCAGGGAAACAACCATAAAATGTGTTTTCAAAGACAGGATTAATCGGCTTTCGCCTTTAAAAATCCATCGTTGGATTAGTCACGAACTAAAACACAAGAGAGACCAAGTGATCGCAATACAGTAAAATAACAGGGAAAATGCTGTGTGCACAAAACTAGTATCGGTGACTCTTTATGACAATCTTCTAGCACGTCATCGCTTTGCACGAGTTCTCCCTACATACATATGGAGTAGTCAAGGACATCCAGGAAGAACGGTGGAATAAAGCCTACGAATTTTCCAATGTAAATAACGGCATATGAATTGTAATAGTAAAACTAACTACCCTATCCGGTCTCAGCATATGCTGAATGATTGTAGAATTCTACTATCATACGGAGGACAATCAAAATCATGTTTTATTGCAAAGAAACAACACACCTCCAAATAGATTGTCCCAATAGGAAAGTCCGTCCCGCACCGAGTAGAAAACAAACATACAGCTCCGCAGTGGTTGAACTGATGGGAGCAGTACACTAAGCAACACAACCGATGCAGAAGCCGGAGCTCTCTCGCCTGAATACCCAACCGTACTAGAGAGTATTACTCACTATCCGCATAAATAACAACACGAGTTTCAAGAAACCTCCCAACTAGCTGACAGCATAGAGGACACATCCTTACCTCGTAGTATGCGAGAAGCAATCATGACACTTTGTCGTGAAAACTTTCAGAAGGGATTAAACATTCAGACACCACAGGCGGCAACCGAAGGAAGCCCAGTTAGAATGAAACCAATATTAAATACACCAATAACACGAAAATCTGGTCTGAGGATATGTAAATTCATGAAGAAACCCATATACCAACAGAAAACACTCAGTAGACAAAAAAGAATACACACCCAGATTTACGAACCATCCAATCACAGATAACAAACAAACAAAACCTGTCTCGATGCGCAGTGAAGATATGGAGCTCACACCAGATTCAGACAATTCTCACATTCCTGACCCTGTAAGTGATCCTTATACAATAACAGAACCGAGTCTTAGTGAAAATGCAGTGACCTTGCTAGCAGATGACAAGACTACTCCAAATACGACAGGCAGTAACAAGGACTCTCACAATTTCCAGATAAAAATTGTCAAATAATACGTTGCACGTGAAGAATCAAAACCGCACAGCACCCAAAAGCCTAGTACCTCACGCAGTCGGCTTAAATAACAGAAAGTATAGACCAGTGTATGCAAGAAACTGTAGTGACCACATCAGCTCAATCAAATCCTCCTACCAGGATAAATGCTACTAAAATTACTTTAATTCTTCCCTCGTTTCTGCAGATGACTGTTACGTTGTCACCACCTTGAATGTAGAAGGTGTCAAGAGTCTGACCGTACAAGCTTTCCTTCAGGATATTCGGTGTCCATGTCATAGATATCCTATTTCTTCAAGAAGTTAATGATCCAAACTTAGACTGGCTGTTGGGATATGAATATAAAGTAAATATTGAGCCATCATTCGATGTACGGCTATAATATATAGAGCAGGACTGACTGATTGTGAAGCGGAGATTCAGACCAATGGTAGAATTGTTGCTGTGAAATATGAGGACACTCTTTTTACTAATGTTTATGCTCCGTCAGGCTCTCAAGGGCGTCTCTTGACAGGGAACGATTATTTGAAGATATCAGATATTTTGTGCAGGGCCGTATTAATAACACATTTTGGCCGGCGATTTTAACTGTGTATTAAATTCGCGCGTTCAAGCCAGACATTTCATTGACTGTCGCAGCCTAAAAAATCTTGTTGAGAGATTACACGTACAAGACGTATGGGAACTTAGACATGGAACAGACGTCCAACACACATTCGACAGAGCCGTGCCAGCGTCCAAAATTGATAGGGCATAAATATCACGAGAGATGATAAATACTTTGTAGGCTGCACAGTTCTGAGGTTATGCCGGTGTCATTCTGTGACCATCATGCTCTCATCTGCCGTTACTCAACAACAGTACGACCACCTCTACATGGTTATGGATACTGAAAACTCAGTGCGTCCCTCTTGTACGACCAAGATGTCCAAAATAATTTTCGAACACTATGGATGACATTGCGTAGTAAACGATCTAAATACCATTACCACGTGACATGGTGGACTGATACTGTTAAACCAGAAATTAAACTACTTTACAAAAGATTTCCAAACAACGGGCAAAGGAAACGAGAAACACACTGCATTTTATTATGATGTTTTATACCAGCTTCAACGACAACAAGCTAGTACAGATAATGTCACTAATGAAACAAAGAAATAAGACACACAATCATTAATATTCGAGAGAATCATCTATAAGGGACATTCATCCGTGCAAAAGTGTCCTCAATAGTTGAAGAAGAGTATTCGTCACTATTTCACATTTTGACTGAAAGACTTAAAGGGAAGATGAAAGCAATTACTAAACTCCGGGATGAGCATGGTGACATAAAGTCTGATATGAAGGACGTATGCCTTTGCTGGCGAGATGTAGTGTTTACAGTGCACTATGTCTTCTGGTATGGGCTATATCAAATTTGTTACTTTCATTGACCTGTCAAAGTCTCATCCTTGGCTTTGACAATATGAAAGTGACTGAGGTATGAGTGATGCTAGTAATACCATTCCTTATGCAGCCAGTCCCTGTTATGAATGGTGTGAAAATATCGCTCATAGGGTCAGTTGGTGCATACATTTCAGTGGGCTTGGCAGACTGATATGTAAGAGCAACTGCTGGCTCGGTGAGGAAAGCAACGGGAAACTACCTCACTCCTCGTTTCCCTAGTACGCCTCTTCAGTGACGCATAGGCTATTTATGACAGCTGTTGGCGAAGCTGCAGAGGATCAAACCAGCCTTCGGGCTGATTACCCAACATACATACATACATGAAGGACGTACTCCAAATTGGTACAGTCTTCTTCACAACACTATTCATTGACGACCCACACATTAATCAGCACTCTCACAGCATCCTACACCACGGTCCACCAACATTCAATGGGTCAAGGTTAGATTGCAGATATTACCTCGGAGGAAATACTCTCTGCATTTTCCCAAGCACAGCGTCATCGCTCTCTAGGACCAGATGGCATAATTTATGAATTCTACAAAATAATGTGGGGCATAATACGGGAAGCCCTGTTGAAAGTGTACCAAGAGGTACTAGACAGGCCTAACGAAGATTTCAGGTCCGGAATTATTATTTTTAATTCCTAAAACCACTAGACTTCTAGGAATGGAAGACTTCAGGCCGATCACCTTGCCAAATACAGATTACAAGTTATTCACTAAAATAATAGCATCTCGAACGAAACTGCAGTTGCAGCAGATCATCAGACAATGTCAACTGTGTGGTTCATCAGGTCAAAATATTATATCCAATCTGTTAGTGCTGACAAACATAATTCTGTTACACGACAAAGCCTCATCGAACCTTCCTTCCATGACACTCGTAAGTTTGGACTTCAGTAAGGCCTTAGACAGAATGAACCATCCATATCTGTTGTCCAAAATGCAAACTTTCGCCTTTCCATCTAAATTGATTGAGTGCATTAATGGACTGTGAAGAACTGCCATGTCACGAATCATTATAAATGGACATCTATGAAATTATCTATACGGAAATCAGTTCGTCAAGGATGTCCCCTCTCTATGCTTCTGTTCATCGTAGCGCTAGGGCCATTTCTTCACCGAATAAATCAGTGTATAACTGGCCTGACACTCAGTGCACAAGAAGTGACAGTACGAGCGTATGATGATTACGTTTGTATTACCCTAACAGAACCATCCAACGAAGACCGAACTCTAAATATAATCCACGAATTTCAGGAAGATTCAGGATCAAAGGTAAATAGGAAAAAAGTCCGGAATGCTGCTTCTTGGCCGACATCAATCACCTGTGCCTAATAGATAAGTGCCCATTGCAACTAAGTTGAAGATATCAGGAATTGTTTTTCAACAAAATTTTGAAGATATGCTTACCGAGAATTGAACGTCGATAACTAATAGAAACACCCTAATGCATCAGCATACTAGGTCTCTAAATTTCATCCATAAAGTATGGGATATTAGGCCTAATGTGTTTGCTTTTTCCAAAATATCGTACCTTGCCCAGGTTCTACCTGCAACAAAACAAATAACACAGCGTATAGCGTATAGAGGTTGTTTCGGGCGAGACGTGATCAGCTGTAATTGCCGCTGACACATGGAGGACTAAACATAATTTGTGTTGACCTGAAATATAAGGCTCTACTAGGAAGAACGATACTTAAATCACTATCAGGTTGGCAAACTCGAACAGAACTGACATGATGTAACAGGTGGTCGACATACGCACATATATTCTGCTTACCGGACCATAACTGGTATCCTTCATAGTCTCCCGCAGGACCGAAAAGAAAGAAAATAATTTCATCCGACGAAGAATGTCTACACATACCTGCTGAAAGGATTATAGAAACCAGTACCAATTGAACTAAAATTCCCTGAAAAGAAATGGAAAATGGTGTGGTGAAATGCTAACAACAAACAAGTACCAACACAGTGAAGATCATCAGTGTACTCAGTAATTATTGACATCGTTCCAACAGCAACAAAGCACTTCCATCACAACTTGTCTGAAAATAATAACTGTGGACACTGCGGCGAGCTGGATACCACAGTGCACCGAGTAACATCTTGTCGGGAAGCGCGACCATTCTGGACATGGGCTGTCAACACAGTACGGAAAATACAAGGAGGTCTGACTTCGTTATCGAATGAGCAGTTAATGATTGGAGAATTTCAACTGGCGGAATAATCAGAAGTGAATGCTGTAACTTGGATGATAGCGCTGGCAGTGTATTGGAATTCGACATCATACAATATGGGTGGATGGACGCTGGTGGACTTTATCAGATATATCAAGACTGCACGTTGGGAAATGGTAAAAAAACCGCAATAGAGAGTTATTTGAGAAACATTTATTTAATTTTGGTGATGTATTGTGTTTTATATTAGTCTCAACACTTATACAATTATACAGGTGTACTCACTACATTTCTTTAAACTGTCAAGTTGTTTTACCTTTTTAATTAATTAATCTGAAATGTGATTTGTAATTTGGAATTTTGGAATTTTGGAAAGGTGGATAAACAAAAAAATTAAAAACAGGTTTGTGTATAAACATGAAACATAGAGATCAACAAATCTGAGCAACATAAACAAGGTTACACGTTGCAGACATGTAGCTATTAACCTGACGCCTGGTCAACGGTCGCTATAGTGATTACCAGATGAGTTATCAAATTATACACAATTCAAAGTTGTTGAACGTACTGTATCTCAGAGGATTCCGCCACAACTACACCCTGCATTTGACTGTTATGGTATTAATAACAAACCGCAACAGATTACGCTACTGCGTGTTAAGACGATGTTGGTTGATTACACCTGAGATAAGACATAAGGCTCCAGAAGAGGAAGAAGAAGAAGACTAACGGGAGCCATATATTCAAGCAAGACATAGCCGGAAAAGGCTCACATTTGTGACACAGGCATGAGTGCGACGGTCGTAGGAACTACAGTCGTAGCAGTAACACTCTGTTCCAGAAAGAATGTACTAACGTACAATAGGGGCTCGGTAACTGCAAGTGAACGGTAACAAGACTATCTCGAATAAAAAATGGATTTACGAAAGTACACGAAAAAGCCTGTGTACGCGACAAATTTACTTTTGTTTAACATTACAGCATAGAAACTCAGAAAACAAAAACATACAGATTGCCCTACACAAATGATATTTTAAACTGTCTTTTTTAAATTAAAAAAGCACTATGCAGCCTACTCAAGTTAAATTTTATAGTTCCTTTTTCAGTGGTGATGAATATAAAACACGTACTTTATTGAATTTTAAAATGTGATAATGGTGATATTGATGATGATTTCTGTTTTAAGGTCATCGGCCTTTTAAAACTAAAGTGTCTTCTACTTTAACTCATAGTGAACGAAAAACAAAATATAAACTAATTGAACACACATAATGAAACCAAACCGTGCAGGATAGGATTGAGGAACTGCCGAACTGCCTTTAAGGTCAGTATCTAGCGTTATACCAAGCACGTCTTCCGTGTATTGTGTTCATCTTTCGCCACGTACAAGGCACTCGCGCACTGAAACTCTCGATTTATAATTTTTGTTATCAGTATTTCAATTTTTCTGCTCGGATTTATGGTAAATTCGAACTATCGAGACTCAAAATACCACATCGATTCTGTACTATACTTCCTAGAAAATACGCTGCAGAAATGGTACAACATCTGACATACGAAAGTGAAACTCATAGCATTTGTTCAAAGTGACCACCCTGGGCCCATTCGCAGGCTTCACTTTTCCGAATGAAGTTCCGACGCATTCGAGTAAGATACCAGGGTTGTTCCGAATATCCTCTGCTGCTTAAAAAATACGTTCTCGGAGGTCATCCGAAGTGGTTACTTCAGTTCGATATACTTTGCTTTTCATGTCTCCGCGGACATAAATATCCATTGGATTAAGGTCTGGAGATCTGATGGGCCAATTGATGGGTCCATGTCTTCCTATCCACCATTGACGAAATGATACAAATGATCACCCAGTAAGCAGCTTATATGAGGTGGTGCACCATCGTGTACAAAACCACATGGTTCTGCGTAGTCGAAGCGACGCATCCTCTAAAAGCTCCAGTAACGTACCTGAAAGGAACTCCAGGTAAGGTACTCCGATCAACCGTGCAGGCAAGATGATTGGTGCCGCGCTGAGTAAGGTACTGGCCTTCTGAACCCAACTTGGCAGGCTCGATCTTGGCTCAGTCCTCTGCTATTTGAACGTGCTCAAATACGTCAGCCTCGCGTCGGTATATTTACTGACTTATAAAAGAACTCGAGCGGGACTAAATTTCAGCACCTCGGCGCCTCCAAAAACTGTAAGAAGTAGTTAGTGGAACGTAAAAACTATTATTATTATTATTATTATTATTATTATTATTACTATTATTGTGCCTCCGTGGCTCAGACGGCAGCGCGTCGGCCTCTCACCGCTGGATACCGTGGTTCAAATCCCGGTGACTCCATGTGAGATTTGTGCTGGACAAAGCGGAGGCGGGGCAGGTTTTTCTCCTGGTACTCCGGTTTTCCCTGTCATCTTTCATTCCAGCAACACTCTCCATTATCATTTCATAGCATTTATCACTCATTAATAAATCACCTTGGGAGTGGCGACCCCATTGTAATAACAGCCTATATATGTTTCATTCATTACATCCCTGACCCGGTCAATGACTGGAAAACAGATTGTAGGTTTTCATTATTATTATTATTATTATTATTATTATTATTATTATTATTATTATTATTATTATTATTATTATTATTATTATTATTATTATTATTATTATTGCGGAAGCTCTAATTGAACGGCTCAGTTAGTTAACATTTTACCTATCGGCACTTCTACTACTACTACTACTACGAATACCATGCGGCACTTTTAATAATAACGTTATATACTTTACGTCCTGCTAACTACATTTACGGTTTTCGGAGACGCCGAGGTGCCGGAATTGGCTCTCTTACGTGCCAGTAAATCTACCGATATCCCTGTAGATAGAGACCCGGACGAACAATACACCCACGGTACTTCCTGTCTGTCGTAAGAGGCAACTAAAAGGGGCGACCAGGCGATGAAGGTATTGGAACCATGAGATTACTTCGATTAGTACCATATTAGTTCCATTAAGTGAGGAAAACCAAAGATCTGAATTGCCTGTGAGTAGTGCCTTTATGTGATCAACACCATGGGTCTGTGTTACGTGAGAGTGGTGCCATTGTGTATGACATACCATGGGTCTACATTACCTATGATTTGTACCACCATGCGAGGAACACCATGGTTCTGTTTTACCATTCATTAGTACAATTTTGAGGCGCCGGTGACCTAGATTTTGGACCCCTTTGGACAACAAGCATCATGTCGAAATATGAGGCATTGTGAATTGGACCCACTGATTGTTTTGGATTAATGGTAATTTTTTCATCATGATTCGTTTTATATTTTAGTCAGTGGATACATTTTGAAGTTGTAATTGTCGTTTCATTTCATTGCACCTCGTACCATTAGTGGCCGATGATCTAGCTCTCAGGCCCCTTTAAGCAACAACAACAATCATCATCAAATCTACAGACACCAGGCTGACGTATTTGTGCAACTTCAAATACCACTGGACTGAGCCAGGATCGCACCGGCCAAGTTGGGGCCAAAAGACCAACGCCTCAACCGTCTGAGCCACTCAGCCCGGCGCGGCACTTTCACAGTAGCTCTTTATCCCTCTAGGTATTTTCAAAAGCACGTATGCAACTACGTTCTTTGACACTTTCTGGCATTAATAACAATTTCACTGAATCTACGAATAGAGTTTTTTGTTCAGTGTCCACCGTTCTTTCGTTGACCTGAAAATATTATGAAAGTAGTATAGACAACTCGCATTGTCTGTTATCAGAAATTCAACATAGACTGACACAATATTAGCAATGAAATGGTGCACCCACTGTTCGTTAGCTCATTAATTATTTTCCTTCATTTTCGTCAATTTGGATCACATAATAATGTCACTGACGTCTTATAAATGACACACAACTGTACAACACTTGATTTGCATATATGCCCTGGTGCGAATAATCTGCATTACAAACTGTTTTAATTGCCGTAGCCGGTAGTAAAGACTGAATTTCTACCGGATATAGTCCTGAAGCTTGACCATTTTAAAACTAATTACCTTAAGGTATTGTTTATTAATTACGTTATAAGCTCAGTTCCATTTAAACCAACGAATATTTCCATACAAATCCGAATAACACAATAATACCCTTTATAGCAAGAGGTTTGTACGAGTACAAAATAGTACTCTGTGGCAACATGAGAAGGTACAAAAGTGGATACGTCGGTAAGGATTACGTGTACTTCTCACGGAGTACCGTAGACCGGTTTTCTAGTACAGGAAGTGGTCTGGCATGTGCTTCAACCACCCCTACTTTCCCAGGGGCTAGGGGAAGGCACAGCGACATGTGTTGACCTTCGATAATAAACAGGTTCAACAACCCCAATACTCGGCTACTGTACTCTACTACACGAGGACAGTATGACATAACCGGCGTTTCCTACTTCTGCCGTTCAAAACACCTTACATCCTGAAATATTTGGCTCATTTATGGGGAAACTAACAAGATAAGGTAAAAAGTACACAGCGTATGTTCTGAGATATATTTTTCTTTACCGATTAGCAAAATATCTGCACATATACACCTAACACGCCGTATACAGTAGTTAGCTGTGAATCGTAAACCGAATAACTTTTTTTTTTTTTGTTAGGGGCTTTACGTCGCACCGACACAGATAGGTCTTATGGCGACGATGGGATAGGAAAGGCCTAGGAGTTGGAAGGAAGCGGCCGTGGCCTTAATTAAGGTACAGCCCCAGTATTTGCCTGGTGTGAAAATGGGAAACCAAGGAAAACCATCTTCAGGGCTGCCGATAGTGGGATTCGAACCTACTATCTCCCGGATGCAAGCTCAGAGCCGCGCGCCTCTATAACAATCATTTAAGCTTCACAAACATACTAATAATATAATGCCACTGCAATAATACTACTGCAGGGACAGCTACCCTTCACAGGCATATTTATTTGATGCCATTTACGCTGTATGCACGTCAACTTCTATGTTCTGTTTTACTCAACAATGTGACAGAGTAAACCAAATCTCTCTCGATGAACTATGGCTGACTTTTCATTAATTTTGTCGGGTGAACATGAATTTTCACCAGAAATCGTTTACATGACGACATTGTACGACATGAAATATCGAATGGAATTTTTGTGCTCTTCAAATATCTGGGTTTGAGCCTTGGTCTTGAGAACTAGAGGCCAATTTTGTGCTCCTGAACCACAGAGGGAATTAATTTGCCACTGATCTTTAAGGAATGACAGGATCTCGCTAAACCCAGAGACTTTCACAGCCCCCGAATGGTTTTATCGACTCTTTGAGCTGATGGGGTGAAGAAAACGACGTATAAAGGGCTCAGTGAATCTAAACAATAGTCTTAGCGACAACTACTGATTTTGAGGCTAAAGTAGCTAATTCTGAAAGGCTCCCTTCTTATACAGTTACAGCTTCAGGGGATTGATAAGGCGTTATTACACGTCAAAAGCTTCAGTTAAAAGGTAAATGCCATGAAAGGACGTCATTATTACCTTCAAATGAGAATTTAGTTCCATTTGTTCAGTTGTGAACCGTGCCGCGCAGCATGGAGCGTGGAGGGAGATATCTCGCAAAACTAGCTCCATTCATTCTTAATGAACACAGTCGTTGTAACTTTCTTCAATTGAATCATTCTTTCCTTTCCTCGGATGAGAAATGAGAAAACTTAATCTCCAAAGCTAAAAACGTCAAACTATACGAAATAACACACACAGTATTTGTTGACTTAGCAGTTTTACTGAAGCAGTTGGACTGTAATGGGTGGAGCGTTAGGAATTAACACCATCCTACGCTGTTCTATGTCAATGGTTTACTTTTCATACAAATTTGAAAATAATTTTGCAAGGATGAAGGATTGATTTTGATCATAAATAATGTTCTCGTGTTAAGTATACAGTATTTAAACCAAATATTGATTTTACTTTATAATGTAGCTGATCTGGGATGTGCATATTTTACCAGTACTAACCAGGCAGATTATGATACAACGGTTTGATATTGTCAGTTCTGATTCATTGAAAGAGATAATACAAAAATATTCCCCCTAATGTTTCAAACATTAGAAGAAATTCTGAATCCTAATTTAGTCCAATTAGCCCATTCATTCAGTAGAATGGAATCCGCTAATACCATTCTTACTCGATGTAGATTATTTAGGTATAGTATGTGTGATTCAATTACGTATTTTGCGATATTTATTTACTGGATGGTGGTGATTGTTGTTGTTTTTGGGTAATTAATAGAGCGTTTGAAATTGACAACATTTTACGTTGTTCTTTGCCAATGGTTTACTATTCATGCAAAAAATAATTTGCTAGAATTGAACACCTTCAGTACTTATCGGCAAACCATAGACTTATATTTCATCTCCTTCATTACCAATTCTTATCCAAGCTTCACTTCCATACCGTTCCACACAAACGTCTTCTGTAACTTATTATTTCTACGAATTGTACATTCTAGTAAAGGTGAGGGAATTTGTCCTCTTAAGGAAAGCTTTCCTTGCTTGGGCTAGTCTATACTTTATATTCTCCTCCAAGGCACCAGCCGGCCCCGCGGTGTAGGGGTAGCGTGCTTGAGTATTATGCGGAGCCCTCGGGCTCAATTCCCGGCCATGTCAGGGATCTTTTCTGGATCTGAGGGCTGGTTCGAGGTCCACGCCAGCTACGCGATTACATTTATTTGTAAGGATTAATAAACCTGACTAATAACATTAGATAATTAATTATTACGCCCTTTTATACACACACAAGGATCTTTTTGGAGAGTTTCAGAAAACAGTTCTTATTTCGTGATAACTTTCCAGTATATTGTATTATGCTCAGAAACACTAAATATTGTTGAAGAACTATAAAACAAATTTCAAAAAGTAAAAAAAAACGGTTACGGGCTACTAATTATCGGAACATTGCAAGCATATTACGACAATTTCCGAGTGAATATTACAAATATGTTTTCCCACACTTATTGCATATTGGTTTTATCTTTTATGCAAACACCTTGGACACATGGAGCACCTTTTTCTCTCGTTTTATCCTTGTTGTCTAGAAGGAATTCAAACTGGCAGTTCATATAGTACTCGTCTCGTAAGGCTATACACTACAAGGCAAATATCGCCGCCCTATCCTCTTTTCTTAATGGCTCATCACTGCTTCCAAATTGACTAGTTACATATTGAAATCACGAGACATAACAATCAACAATCTAACCTCAATGTAAGTGCCAATGAAGGTTCCCTTACCCAAGTAAATGATAATAAAATTATCAATTAAAATATTCATAATTAAGTCGTCTTTCAAGCTTAATGAGGAATTAAGGAAATACACACACACACTCTCACGCAATTGAATGTTATATATTTCTGCCTTTATTCTGACATACGCATTACTGTAACTGTATTCTTCGGTGCTTGACTTGTGTAAATAATTCAGCTTGAAATTTGCTATTATTTTACGGAACGAAGAGGAAGCACGCTGTAATTATATACAAAAGCCAATATATTACTTGTTCATATACAGTAAGTCAACAAGAATATACAAAGGCTAAGACAAGGGTTGGGTAGTAAAATAACAAACGATGGCAGAAGTAAGGAGGACATAAAATGCAGACTAGCACAAGCAAGGAAGAGCTTTCTTAAGGAAAGAAATGTGCTCACTTCAAACATTGGTATAGGAATTAGAAAGATGTTTTTGAAGACTTTAGTGTGGAGCGTGGCATTGTATGGAAGTGAAACATGGACGAGAACTAGCTCAGAAAGAAAGTGAATAGAAGCTTTTGAAATGTGGTGTTACAGAAGAATGCTAAAGGTGAGATGGATAGATCGAATCACGAATGAAGAGATACTGAATCGAATTGGTGAGAGGAGATCGATTTGGCTAAATTTGACAAGAAGAAGAGATAGAATGACAGGACACATCTTAAGACACCCAGGTCTTGTACAGTTGGTTTTTGAAGGAAGTGTAGGTGGTAAGAACAGTAGGGGTAGACCAAGGTTTAAATATGACAAGCAGATTAGAGCAGATGAAGGATGCAGTAGTTACGTAGAAATGAAAAGGTTAGCACAGGATAGGGTGGCATGGAATGCTGCATCAAACCAGACTATGGACTGATGACTCAAACAACAACAAGACAAGGTTAGGTTAAGTTACGTTGATAACGAAATTTCATTCCATTCGAACTGAACTGATCTTTATAGAAGAGGTAATGTTGCTTTCCTTTTCTTACGTCTTAGACATCCTACTCGAATTCTGTTCGTAATCATTGGACTAAATAATACCGTAATTAATAAAATGCTGCGTTCCTCATTTCAGACCAACTACGTTATTAAAAGAATTATTCGAACTTGCCACAATTCTACTTACCAGGTATTACCCAAACAGATTTACAATCACACAGAAATATGATTTAATTATACCCGCATATATAATACTAGTGATTTTAACAATACCACGTAATTCTCGCAAATCACGAAATAAACCTTGAATGTATAGTGCCAACGTGCCAGATTAATAATAATGTTTTTTGCTTTATGTCCCACTAACTAATTTTACGGTTTTCGGAGAGGCCGAAGTGCTGGAGTTTATTCTCGTGAGAGTTCTTTTACGTGTCAGTAAATCTACCGATACGTGGCTGACGCATTTGAGTACCTTTAAATACAACTGGACTGAGCCAGGATCGAACCTGCCAAGTTGGGGTCAGAAGGCCAGTGCCTCAACCTTCTGAGCCACTCAGCCCTGCCCCTGAAAAATTAACAGTAACTGTAAGACGTCGCATCGGCAAGTAGGGTCCCTAAACTGCCTAGTTAGCGACACTGAATCGAACGAAACAGTTAGAAAATAACTAAAATCACTACATTCAGTATTAACAGGGGAGAAAGAGTAAGGTTGTACCCTACAGTAAGTGTTTAGGCTTAAGTGCCAGGGAGTACAGTATAGTCATATCCAAGGGGAAGGAAGACCACTCTTTAGCCCCGTCTGATTACTTTTTTTTTTTCAATAAGCCGACTGTCTATGTAGGGATGTCTTCCTAGCTCCACCGCAAAATGTTTCCACTTCTGGTTGTAATGTCCTAGACTTTGTGGGTAATGATATAACCACAGTATCATGGTAGAAATCTCTGCCACACCTAGCATACTGTACAACAAACCAAGGTGCCAGCGTTTGGTGTTGCGCTTTGCACTTTATGTGTCTGCCATCTTATTCTTTGTTTCAGCACCTCCTTTATTGTGATTGTAATCATGATTGGATTCTTTCCTGCAATTGTCATTTGTTGAATGTAAGAAGGAAATCGGTATAACCGAACCAGTGGTCATACGTTAGTGTTGGACAGCTTTGAACTTGCATTCGGGAGATAATGGGTTCGAACCACACTGTTGGCAGCCCTGAAGATGGTGTTCCGTGGTTCCCCATTTTCTCACCAGGCTATACCTTAATTAACGCCACGGCTGCTTCCTTCCCACTCCTAGCTCTTTGCTATCCCATCGTCTCCGTAAGACCTATCTGTACCGGGCGAATTGGCCGTGCTGTTTGTTGGGCGCAGCTGTGAGCTTGCATCCGGCAGATACTGGGTTTGTGCCTTACTGTCGGTAGCTCTGATGATGATTTTCCATGGTTTCCCATTTTCACACCAGGCAAATACTGAGTCTGAACCTTGATTAAGACCACGGCCGCTTCCTTAACACCTCTAGGCCTTTCCTATCCCATCGTAGCCATAAGACCTATCCGTGCCGGTGCGACGCAAAACAAATTGTAAGAAAACTAAGCCCCATCTGTGTCAGTGCGACGTAAATCAAACTGTGAAAACGGTATATAATAGACGATGACTATTTAGGAGCATAATGATGCAAGAAAAAGTGGCCCAGAAATAACACAGACACATGAATGCACTTCTCCAGAACGATGCGGGCGTATTTCTTCGGGAATTTCAGCCTTATTTCTTCGTAACGTTCCAAAGTAAGTTGTGCTGACAGCAAACAGTTCCAGAACTAAAGGAATACTGCTGAAAAAATATCACCTACGATATTACGATCCTTATTGTGCCACTTCCCATTACGTCCCCTTACAACTCTAAGTCGCTGATTCACTTCTCTGTGTTGGTTGGTTTGTTTGCCTAAGTAGACTTCTCCATTCAAGGGGAATGCCCTTGAAGAATTACAAACCCACAAAATTTGTCTGCCGTTGGCAGGTTTACTTCTTGTCTACTGCCGGAATGGGGACTTCCCTCTGAATGCAACTGCGCCTGAGTCTCGTGTGGCTTCAAGAGCGGCAGCTGGGTTACGGTGATTGAAATATACGACCTATTTGGTCTCTAATTTCATTTTGACACGGGTCTCGTGGAGCATGGACATTTGGTATAGTTCGGTATTGGACTGAATAGCTCAGCGAATGGCAGTCAAGAAAAAATTCCGTTTACAAGACAAGAATTACCCTTCCCTCCTGTAAATACTGCAAGCCCGCCAGAAAATACACTCCGCCCTTTCTGCACCAAGTACCACACAATCCAAACCCAAAAACACGCCCTCGAACTTACCGAACAAAAGGACCCGTTTTCGAACCTCGTCAAGAACGGCATTCATTACCAAACAACAAAACCCTTTGAACACTCCTTAAAATAGGTCAGTCAACAACAATCCAATCCTCCTTGGTTCCGGGCTGTGGCTGGCTTTATAACTGTCTCCTTGGGGGGCGAGGGGGGGGGGTGTTGAGGTCTAATTGGGCTTGTGGTGACTTGATTAGTGGTGGGGGTAATGAACTTGGCTACCAATGCTAGTAGGATTGCCTGTAGAAGGTTTTGGTAGGTGCGGTAGGTTAGTGTAGCTGCTCGTCTACTGTCAAATAGGAGCCAGGTTTATACACTACAGACAGTCTTGCGACAAACATTTCCCAAATATCTCTAATTTATATTTAGCCCTCCTCTGTGGCCTTCTTTCTTCATTATTAAACATTATGAAGCGGGCGATTGCTTGGGATCGTTTTAATGGCCTTGTTGCTCTGAATATTGGCCTCCCACATTGCTCATTCTATAATTCGTTCAGGTCTTCTGTTTCCGATCGATAGCCACCAGCAGATACAAGCAAAGGTGTATGTATGGTTGCAGTTCTGCTTCACTTATTTCCTTTCATACCTTCCCTGTCTGTTGATGATTAGATTCGTTCCATTCTTGATGTACGGTATGTCCTTAGCTTCCCTGTTTGTTTTCTTACAATAATGGACATAATTTCCGAAGAATAAGATTCAGAGCATCTTTCATTGAACAAGGTTGTTGGTTGGTTTATCACAAGTCACATTATGAGCTTGCATTTTGTGCGTTTTTTCATTTAATTTAACTTCATTCCATTCATTCCAACAAAATAATCCTGTATTAATGTTTTTTCTCCATCTTCATCTACTCCATAATCGCACAGAACAATGCACTCTTCCTTGAGATCGTCTTGTTCTATATGATCTGTCTCACTTCCTTCCGCATCACTCAAAGGGAAGTGTTCGCCATCACTTATATCTGAGTATATGATTCATCCAACACTTCTCGTAGGAATCGGCTTTCAGCTGGGGAAACCCTCTTCCCATCAACCATAAAAGAAAACAATAAATACTGTAATAATAAAATACTATATTGATCCAGCTTAAATGACGAAGTCTAATTTGGCTACGAGGATTTTTGGAGCATAATCCTATCAATCCAAACATTTGCAATAATCATAAATAGGATAACATTGCTAACAAAAATAACTATTACCTAATACACTCAAGTCATTTGCAGTCGAGGTTATCACACATTCCTAACGAACTTACTACACTTGTTCAATTACAAGAATAGAATGTCAACAAAGCAGTATCTAATAATGAACACCGAGCGAGTGGCTACACGGTTTGGATCACGTAGCTTTCAGCTCGCATTCGGGAGATAGTGGGTTCGAACCCCACTGTCGGAAGCTCTGAAGATGGTTTTCCGTGGTTTCCCATTTTCACACCAGGCAAAATGCCGTGGCTGTACCGTAATCAAGGCCACGGTCGATTCCTTCCCACTCCTAGCCCTTTCCCCTCTCATCGTCACCATCAAACCTATCTGTGTCAATGCGACGTAAAGTAGGTCTACATTTAAAAAATGAACAGTCTAACCAACAACACAACTTTCCAGTAGAACGCTACAAACACACCAAAAGGAAAAATACCCTGAGGTCTGCAGAAGCCCTAAGTGCCAATCGAAGGGAGATCTGTTACATTATTGTGGACAACAGTAAATAATAAATCAACCTTGGACATTGTTACTATCATGACCATCATAACCAGGTAAGACATGTTACACAAATCCTACATCCTAGCAAGTAAATATCGTTCTACACATGTCGTAAAAGAGATAATAGTAATGTTATGGATTTTACGTCCCATTAGCTACATTGTACAGTTTTGTGAGAGGCTAAGGTGCCTGAATTTTGCTCCGCAGGAGTTCTTTTACGTGCCAGTAAATCTACCGAAAGGAGGTCGACCTTCAAATACCACCGGACTGAGCCAGGAACGAACCTGACAAGTTAGGTACAGAAGGCCAGCACTCTACAGTCCGAGCTACTTGGCCCGGCTCGTGAAAGAGTTTTGGGGTCAATATGTACCCCACGCGCCCAGCCGATAGGGTACATCTCTGACTAAATTCCCTAGGACGTACTATAACAGACATCGCAACAACCATATCGAAAAACCCTATTGAAATACTGAAACATCGCTTCTTTATATTATTCCTCCTTGTCACAATTACCAAAACCTGTCCTAGCATCGTACAGACATTTTTTATTTTATTTTTTGCAGAATCCCGATGAGTGATGTCCAATTGGATGTGGGTAGAATAGTTGCGTCCTGGATGGCTATAGCTAAATTGGTGAGAAATTCAAGGGCATCAGCCAACAGGTGGCGTAGTACCATTCACTTCATTGCGTAGTTTCCAAGCACGAATCACACAGTACCGCGTGTGCTTGATAGGTAGAGTGTTGTTTACGTACGTCGCATCAAACTAGGCAAGAGCAATTACAGTCATTGAGAGGGGTCGCACTGAGGCACTTCACAAGGCGACATGTACAGTACAAATCTACGGATTTCTGCATACTTTGGTCATGATGCAACCGCAGTGTGGCAATGTTATTAACGGTGGTCAGTTTTACAGTCGTACATCCCTAGATTAGGTTAGGAACGAGCACGTAACAGAAACGTACGTCAAGATTATCCCTCAACTGGTATCATCTACGTTTGTAACGTAACTGGTATCATACGTCTGTCAGACTCCAGATATTTACTTTTAAATTAAAACATTTGTTCTTAATTTTTTGTTATTTATTCAACTTAATTCCTTTAAATATATGTTTGCAAATATGTCAGTGCAAACAGCAGAAGAAAAAAATTACAAACCCAGAAAAAAATAATAAAATATTAGAATGATGCTCCAAAAATGTGGACGCTTCTGCTTTTCTTAAAAATCTAGAAAATATGATTATTACGATTATTTCGCTGATATATCAGTATTATACAAAGACCATCCAAACAAATAAAACATAAAATTACTGGAAAACTCAAAACATAAATTTAAATTTTAAGGTTCAAAGTCACTGTTTGTTAGAAAGCACAATTTTCCTTATCACAGGATATGTTACTTTATTTTTTTATTATTATTATTATTCTTCTTCGTTTAGGCCTACGATGGACCACGTGGTTCTTAACTCTGGTGAGCCCTTTTCTTCCTCTTAGCCCAATATTCCTTCATTCTAGCGCTATGGATGTCTTTTCTTTCTTGAGTCCATTTCACTCCTACTCCTGGACGCAGTGATTTAGTTGTTAGTGACTGGAGAGAGTCAGATGTCTTGACTAACTTTCTGAATTTATCTCGGTTGTAAATGTCAACGTGATCAATGTTTAGGTATTGTAGGTCTTTCCGCACTAAATTCGTCCATTTGGCATTTGTTGCTTTCCCTCTAGATACAGTGTTGAAGATTCTTGAAGTGAGTCTCTGACTTTCCATCCTGACTACGTGACCATAGAAGATTAGTCTTCTCTTCCTCATAGCTGTTGTAATGCTCTCTATTTTACTGTACAGTTCCTTGTTGTGCCTGATTCTGTAGCCATCTCCTTCTTTAATGGGACCCATAATCCTTCTGAGGATCTTTCGCTCTTTCAGTTCTAGTTTTCTGAGTTGTCCTTTCCGGGTCATGTTTAGGCATTCTGAGGCGTACAGTACAGATGGTCTTACTACGGTGTTGTAGTGTCTAAGTTTAAGATTCAAGGAGAGGGATTTAGACTTGTATATATTCTTACAAAGATGTTAAGCTCTTTCGAATTTAGTGCATCTACTCTTCATTGCAAGATCCTCATTAACATTTAGGGTTATCCACTCTCCAAGATATTTGAATGAGTTGGCCTTGTGTATTATTTTGTCCCCCAAAGAAATGAAGTTGGGTGCTTCTCTGATGTTGGTCAGAAATTTTGTTTTATTGACAGCGATCTTTAGCCCTGCTTTAGCTGCTATGCGTTCTAGGGAGGATAGCTGGTACGCAGCTTCTTCCATACTTGAAGCTAAGAGTGTGAGGTCATCTGCGAAGGCTAAGCAAGTAACTGTTAACTTGTCTTTTTTGTAGCCGATTTTTAATCCAGAGTTGTCAGCTAGTGTGTTCGTCCATTCCCGAATGACCTTCTCCAGCAGACAGTTAAAGAGGATAGGGGACAAACCATCTCCCCGTCTAACACCTGTTTTGATCTCGAAACTTTTTGATAATACCCCTCTGAATTTGACTTTGGACATGGTGTTTGTCAGAGTAGCCTTCACAAGATTCAGAGTCTTCTTATCCAGTCCCATTTCAGTCAACGTCTCAAAGAGGGACTGTCTGTCTACCGAGTCGTAAGCCTTCTGGAAGTCAACGAAAGTTGCTACATAGGGTGACGTGCTGAGGTTTTTGTAGGTAAAGATAGTTTTGAGGTTCAGAATCTGCTCTGTGCATGATCTTGACTTCCTAAATCCAGCTTGGTACTCTCCTATGCAGGAATCTAATTGTACCTCCACTCTTTTAAGCAATGCTTTGGAGAAGATTTTGTACGTCACTGATAGGAGAGAGACCCCTCTGTAGTTGTTAGGGTCTAACTTGTCTCCTTTCTTGTGCAGCGGGTGGATGATAGCTGAAGTCCAATCCCTTGGTAGTGTTTCTGTTGTCCAGATGTCAGCTATGATTCTGTGGATACTGTCAATTGACTCTTCATCTGCATGTTTCCATAATTCTGCAATGATGCCATCTTCGCCTGCTGCTCTGTTAGATTTCAGTTCAGAGATGATCTGTTTGATTTCTTCTTTGGTAGGAGGAAGGGAGTCAGGGTTAATCACATTCTTAGGTTGAAATTGTAGTTTTTCCTGTGGTTCTTCTGCATTGAGGAGGCCATCAAAATATTTTGCAAGGGCTGTAGTACAATCTTGATTGTTCATTTTCAGTTCTCCGTCTGGTCCTCGAAAGTGGAGTGTATGGGCTTAGTAAGCGTTTGTCTGAGATTTTAGAGTTTTGTACAAGTTACTGGTGTTGTTCCTTTGAAAGTCTTTCTCTGCCTGATCTATGATGTCGTTGTTATATTGCCTCTTAGCATTTCTAATGGTCTTGGCCGTGTTTTCTCTGACTGTTAGGAAGACTGTATGATTTTCCGTCTTTTTTGTTGCAATTCCATTTCACCCATGCCTGCCTTCTCTCCTCTATTGCCCTATCACATGTTGGTGTCCACCATGGGTGTTTACTCCTTCTGGTTGCAAGGATGGTTTCTGTTGCTGCATCTATCAGTGCCTTCTGAAGGTTAGGCCAGTCTGTTTTATTCTGATTATTGCTTAGTACCTTAGTAAAGTTGTTGCTCTCTTTCAGCTGGGCTGGATTAAATTTTGGGATTCTGGAACTGGTGTAATTGTTACCCCTGTACTTTGTGAGTGGAATGAAATTTGCTTTGACCAAAGATAGGTAGTGGTCTGAATCAATATTGGCACCTCTCAATACCTTGACGTTCATTATTTCCTTGCTATTCCTTCTACTGATGGCAACGTGATCTAGCTGGTACTCTCCAAGCAAGGGATTGGGACATCTCCAGGTCTTGGCTTTCCGGGGGAGGTGTCTGAATGCTGTAGATTTAAGAACAAGGTTATGATTTTTACACAGATTGATCAGCCTCTCACCATTACAATTGGTTCTCTTGTGGGCCGGGTATTCTCCGACTATGTTCTTAAACCTGCGCTCCTTACCAATCTGGGCATTAAAGTCACCCATTAAGATGATCACGTGATGTTCTGGAATTTTATCGATTGTCTCTTCCAGTTCTTCCCAAAAGTATTCAACACTTTCAATATCACTCTTATTAGTATCATTGGTAGGTGCATGGAAGTTAACAATCGTGTAGGCTTTGTTGAGACTTCTGAAGGCTATAGTGGACGTTCTCCCATTTGGTGATGAGAAGAAGATAATAGAGTTGATCATTTTGTTGTTGACTATGAAGCCTGTACCCAGGTGAGGCATATTCTTCATCACTCTCTGACCTGGCTGTCCCTTGTAAATCCTGAAGCCTTGTGACTCAAAAGGTTCTTCGTCCGTAAATCTTGTCTCCTGTAAAGCCGTTATAAGGATGTTGTGTTTTGTTAGGACGTCCAATGTATATTTCAGTTTTCCCGTTTGTAGGAGGGAATTGATATTTATTGTTGCCAGATAGTTGATGTGTTTCTTCCTCTTACATGAAGATGCAGGCTCCCCAGAATCCGATGGCCTGCTTGCCCCACTGTGAGTGGGGGTGGATTTGTTACCACCTGGGGTAGATTTCCAATTTGTCGTTTGCTCCATGTTTCCAGAGTTACGAAAAAGTTTAGAGGGGTTACCCGAAGGTAACGTGGTGTTTAACTATCAAGGTTGTAAGCCTTGAAGCCCCCAGCACTGATCGGTTCACTGACCCAGCTTCCCGCTGGGATTGGTTACCCAACCTTCCACTGGGTTGCTCAGCTTAACAGGGGGCACCTCGTGTAGGTTATGTGCTGGAGTTGTAGTGAAAGAGGCTAGTTGGGTTCTCTTGCTGAACCCAATATATTATTGTTGCAGGAGTTTGGCAACGACGCATTTCACTACCATTTGCCCAGAGTCACAAGGACTCTTCCCAGGTTGATTCCTGGGACCTTTTTTTTTATTATTGTTATTATTATTTATTTTTTTTGCGCACTCCAAGCAGATCGGTTTTCCGCACTTCTGGCACTGGTACTTCGTTCTTCTTTTCAGTTGAGGATCGCAAAAGTAGCACGTTTTACGAACCTCGAAGAATTCAGGTTCCTCTTGTTCGTCATCAATCTGATGAATCCTCCTCATCCAGAATGTCAGTTCACGTGGAATTTTCTCTACCTCAGTAAGCTTCCGATGCATTTGAGGATATACCAGTGACTTGGCAAGTGTCTTCATAAAATCAAGCCTAGCCATTATCTCAATAAACACTCAATACTGAATAACGTCATTCCCGAACAATAGTCACGGAACTGGTATCATACGTCTGTCAGACGGCGCGATAAGTTTAATACTCACTTATTCAAGGTGAAACAAAGCAAGCGGTACATCACCTTCCCTGCACAGAAACAACATTCCAGCTGAGAGGTACACAAGGGAAGAAAGCAGTAGGCTGAGGATAGGAGAGGGGATGGCCTTGGGAAAATTTTCGGCCGTCTCACAGACGTATGATACCAGTTGAGGATTATCCAAATTTTAGGGTATCACTGGCAGACTGTAACGCATCCGCAGCAGAGAACCGTATGGATATGGCATTAGAAATGTGCACATGTACCAATGAGGACCATCTACTTAAAGCAAAACAAAGAACACGTGTATCTTTAGCCCAGCTTCCTCTTCAGTTACAACTTGTACGTGCATGTCTCCTGTGGTGTCAGGCAAGGATCACATGGAGAATGGAATGGCACTTACAAGGGGGCATTCCCTACTCGTCACCATCAATTTCGCTAAAATTTATAGAACATGCAGGGCTTGGATAGAAATGAAAGTACCCGAAGTGAGAACTCCAGATGGCCAAGCGTATAGAAAATAAAAATAAAAATGTTCACGCGGCTCTCGCACCGTATAAGCCACTTACGTTAGCGCGCACGCCGAGCAGTTGTTGGCGTAGCGGTAAGAGCTCGGACTGGTAATTCGATAATCGCGGGTGCAACTCCCCGTGTCGAGACTGGATTTTTTCTGTCAGCTTTTATATTATTCATTTTCCAATTAAGCAAAGAGGTTAATAATTCATTTAATTTATTTATTTATACGCAAAAGGCATAGACAGGGTAAAAAATTGGGATTTAATTGTCAGACTATTTTCTACCTGCGCCAAGAATTTATTGTTTGTGTAGAGCCGCCAGGAGCAACCTTCACTTGTCAGGTGAATACGAATCTTACAGCGAAACGACTATTCACGTTTATGGCACATTCCCCAAGGAGGAGAGATGACCAATAAAGGAGAAAAAAGAATTTCTGTTTGAAGACGTCGGGAAAGTTCGCAACTCCAAATTTTCCACAATTGTGCGCTCATTACAAGAATGACGTCCTATATGCCTTTTGCATACAAATAAATAAAATAAATTAAAATAAATGAATGTCCGCCTCTGTGGTGTAGTGGTTAGCGTGATTAGCTGCCACCCCCGGAGGTCCGGATTCGATTCCCGGCTCTGCCACGAAATTTGAAACGTGGTACGAGGGCTGGAACGGAGTTCACTCAGCCTCTGGAGGTCAACTGATTAGAGGTGGGTTCGATTCCCACCTCAGCCATCCTGGAAGTGGTTTTCCGTGGTTTCCCACTTCTCCTCCAAGCGAATGCCGGGATAGTACCTAACTTAAGGCCACGGCCGTTTCCTTCCCTCTTCCTTGCCTATCCCTTCCAAGCTTCCCATCCCTCCACAAGGCCCCTGTTCAGGATAGCAGGTGAGGCCGCCTGGGCGAGGTACTGGTCATTCTCCCCAGTTGTATCCCCCGACCAAGAGTCTGAAGCTCCAAGACACTGCCTTCGAGGCGGTAGAGGTGGGATCCCTCGCTAAGTCCGAGGGAAAAGCCGAACCTGGAGGGTAAACAGATGATGATGATGATGATGATGATGAAAATAAATGAATAATAAAGAAAATGAAAAAATATTCTCCACACGAGAAGTCGCACCCACGACCATCCAATTACTAGTCCGAGCTCTTACCACTACGCCAACTATTGCTCGGCGTGCGCACTAACGTAAGTGGCTTATACGGTGCGAGAGCCGTGTCAACATTTCTATTTTTATTTTTATTTTCTATACGCTTGGCCATCTGGAGTTCCCACTTCGTGGACTTTCATTTCTAGCCAAGCCCTACATGTTCTATAAATTTGAGCGAAATTGGTGGTGACGAGTAGGGAATGCCCCCTTGTTAGTTTTGTTTTGCGAGGAGAGCAGGTTTTGCCTTCATACAAATGATGTCGGTTTACGTATGTGACGTCGACATGGTGAGCGATACCTTCCAGAGCGTATTTGCCCCCGACATAACGGGCATAACTCCAGACAATATCCGGCTCCATGGCTAAATGGTTAGCGTGCTGGCCTTTGACCACAGGGGTCCCGGGTTCGATTCCCGGCAGGGTTCGGAATTTAACCATAATTGGTTAATTCCACTGGCACGGGGACTGCGTTTATGTGTCGTCTTCATCAACATTTCATCCTCATCACGACGCGCAGGTCGCCCACGGGTGTCAAATCAAAAACCTGCACCTGGCGAGCCAAAGTCTTCGGACACATCCCAGCACTTAAAAGCCATTTCATTAGTCCAGACAATAAGCTAAAATTGCCTTTCGTCTTTGACGTTCGTGGAGGGTCAGTTGAAAATTGCCCGATACAGCAAGGACTCCTTTGACCCCTCCTGCTACCATTCCCGCAACAGGAAGAGGATTTACTCTTTTAGTAGGAAAATGCTCGCTTACTTACTGCTGCTAATACCCACCTTCCTTTTCATGGTACTCGAAGACTATCCTGGCCTTCACGTCCCTAGACCTCTCCCCCACTAAACACGTTTGGGACATGATGGGATGACGTTGGACCAAGCCTGTGCGGCCATCTATTTACGTTACACAATTACTACAACAGGTGAAGAGACTTGGAACACTACACCTCCGGATGATATTCGTCATCTGTACGGTATTTTATATACTACTAAATAAAGGTAGACCCTATGTGGCGCTAAGCACCTTCAGTAGGCCTACTTGTCGCCTGCTGCTTTGTCGATCGTGAACTGTCTTCAAGCTACATGACCTCTAGGTTGAATCGTGAATAAAGTGACGTACACAGTCACGGTGTAGCAACATTTTTTTTTTTTTTTGGAGTGCATATTGGTATTCCGAAGTTATTCCGACGACCCTTTACTTTAATATACGATTACTTAACTCTCATAACGGTACCGCCTTTTTGAGTTAAGAAGTTCAAAATCATCAATACAAAAGATAAATTATTATTACTATTATTATTATTATTATTATTATTATTATTATTATTATTATTATTATTATTATTATTATTAATTAATGGTGTGGGTTACTTAAGTCACGTCCTAGTTCGTTAACCATGGGCAATGGCTGAGTGGCCTAGTAAATGGTCCTGTGAGTCGGAATACCAGTTGCAACGGAATGGGAATGGGCATCTCGGACATATTCTGAGATATGGCCTTCCTTGTGCTCAGGCAGCTAGGGCTATACTACCCACCGTAGTCCCTAACCCGTTAGAGGAGAGATCCTCACTTGGACTACGTGTAAATACGGTAGCATCCTGCTTCACGAATTTACCGAGCTCAGAACATTTACGCAAGCCTCGGACCTATGGGAGCAACGGAGTCCCACTCCCATTTGACCCGCGAGGGACTCCTTGGAAACAACTTGGCGAACGAAATGGGATTCGATGGGGAGCTATCAATATTAATGGGGCTTGTGGAAGAGAGAAAGTAGAACTGGCTGAGTCAGCAAAGAGGATGCATCTGGATGTGCTAGGAGTAAGTGATATTCGGGTAAGGGGAGATAAGGAGGAAGAGGCAGGAGATTATAAAGTGTACTTGACGGGTGCTAGAAAGGGAAGGGCAGAGTACGGGGTAGGGCTGTTTACAAGGAATGGTATTGCACGCAACATAGTTTCTGTTAGGCACGTAAATGAGCAGTTGGAGGAATTAGGACGAGAATTGTCTCAGTGTATTCACCATGTGAGGGTGCGGATGAGGATACACGTGACAAGTTTTATGAAGCATTGAATGACATCGTAGTCAGTGTCAACAGCAAGGACAAGATAGTACTAATGGGTGATTTCAATGCGAGAATTGGAAATATAACTTCAGGATACGAAAGGGTGATTGGTAAATGTGGAGAAGATATGGAAACTAATAGGAATGGGAAACGCTTGCTGTACTTGTGTAATAGTATGCGTTTAGCAGTTACGAATACATTGTTCACCCATTAGCACTATCCTGTCCTTGCTGTTGACACTGACTACGATATCATTCAATACATTGTTCAAGCAAAAGACTATTCACCACTACACATGGGAGGTTATTGGTACCAAATCCATAACAGACTATATCATAACCGACTTCGAATTCAGGAATTCTGTTAGGATTGTACGGGTTTTCCTGGGATTCTTCGATGATACAGGCCACTATCTGATATGCAGTGAACTAACTGTCTCTAGGCCTAGGGTAGAGAAAGTGAAATCTGTCTGCAAACGAATAAGGGTAGAAAATCTGCAGGACGAGAAAACTAGACAGAAGTACATGGATAGGATTAGTGAGAAGTTCCGAACATTGGGCAGTAAGCAGGTTCAGGATATAGAAAGAGAATGTGTGGTATACGAGGATGTTGTAGTAGCGACAGCAAGGGAATACCTAGGAACAACTGTGTGTAAAGATAGGGGAAAAGCGAACATCTTGGTGGAATGATGAAGTGCGAGCAGCTTGTAAACATAAAAAGAAGGCTTATCAGAAATGGCATCAAACAAGGGCTGATGCAGACAGGGAATTTTACGTTGATGAAAGAAACAGAGCGAAACAAATTGTTCTTGAATCCAAAACGAAGTCTTGGCCAGATTTTGGTAATAACCTGAAAAGGCTAGGTCAAGCAGCAGGGAAACCTTTCTGAACAGTAATAAAGGATCTTAGGAATGGAGGGAAAAAGGAAATGAATAGTGTTCTGGGTAATACAGGAGTACTCCTAATAGATCCCAGGGAATCACTGGGCAGGTTGAGGGAATATTTTGAAAATCTTATCAACGTAAAAGGAAATATTCCTGGTGGTGTCACGAACAAGGAAAATGCTGTTGGTGAAATTATGCTTGAGGAAGTGGAAAGGATGGTAAATAAACTCCATTGTCATAAGGCAGCAGGAATAGATGAAATTAGACCTGAAATGGTGAAGTATAGTGGGAAGGCAGGGATGAAATTGCTTCAAAGAGTAATACAGTTAGCACGGAGTGTTGGTAAGGTACCTTCAGATTGGACAAAAGCAGTAATTTCACCTATATATAAGCGAGGGAACAGGAAGGATTGCAACAACTATCGAGGTATATCATTGATTAGTATACCAGGCAAAGTATCCACTGGCATCTTGGAAGGGAGGGTGCGATCAGTCGTTGAGAGGAAGTTGGATGAAAACCAGTGTGGTTTCAGATCACAGAGAGGCTCTCAGGGTCATTTTCAGTATGTGCCAGTTAACTGAAAAATGCTACGTGAGGAATAGACAGTAGTGTTTATGTTTCGTAGATCTAGAGAAAGCATACGACAGGGTACCGAGGGAAAAGATGTTCACCATACTAAGGGACTATGGAATTAAGGGTAGATTATTAAAATCAATCAAAGGCATTTATGTTGACAATTGGCTGCAATTAGAATTGATGGTAGAATGAGTTCTTGTTTCGGGGGAGAGGTATAAAATGGCAGGGAGGTATTCAGTTAGGTGGAAATTTAGTAAGCAGTGCAGCCTATGCTTTCGACTTCGTCTTAATGGCAGACTGTGCCGAAAGCCTGCAGTCAAATATCTTGGAACTTGAAAATAGGTGCAATGAGAATGGTATGAAAATTAGCCTTTCGAAGACTAAACTGATGTCAGTAGCTATGAAATCCAAGAGATTTGAATGTCAGATTGGTGATACAAAGCTGGAACATGTAGATAATTTCAATTATTTGGGCTGTGTATTCTCCCAGGATGGTAATACAGCATGTGAGATTGAATTAAGTTGCAGTAAAGCTAATGCAGTGAGCTCGCAGTTGCGATCAACAGTATTCTGTAAGAAGGAAATCAGCTGCCGAAGGATATTATCTTTACATCGGTTTGTTTTCAGACCAACTTAGCTTTACGGGAGCGAAAGCTGGGTGGACTCAGGATATCTTATCCATAAGTTACAGTAGAAGTAGCAGACATGAAAGTAGCGAGAACGATTGCTGGTACAAACAGCTTGGAACAATGGCAGGAGGGTACGGGAAATGAGGAGATAAAGGCTAAGTTAGGAATGAACTCGATGGATGAAGCTCTACGCATAAACCGGCTTCGGTGGTGGGGTCATGTGAGGCGAATGGAGGAGGATAGGTTACCTAGTAGAATAATGGCCTCTGTTATGGAGAAGTTGAGAGAGACCAAGACGTTGATGGTTAGACTCAGTTTTTAACGATTTAAATATAAGAGGCATATAACTAAATGAGGCCACAGTACTAGTTGCAAATAGAGGATTTTGACGACGTTTAGTAAATTCACGGAGGCTCGCAGACTGAACGCTGAAAGGCATGACGGTCTATAATGATGATATATGTATATTTTTATTATTATTATTATTATTATTATTATTATTATTATTATTATTATTATTATTATTATTATTGTATGCAGACAGTATCTGCTAGGAGATTCTTCGATCTTAAAAGTAGAAGACTCTTCCAACTTGAGAACAATAGAACGCTTACGACACATACCAGAGCAGAGAGAAAGAATTCCAACTTACTGAGGACCTAGCATATCCATCCGGTAAGCTTCTTATTCTTTCTTTGAAAGTATCTATCCTCTTTTATTCAATGAATATTTGATTCTTCTTTCCTTTTATTCACAGTCTAGTACCCTTACATGAGTCCCTGTTCTTTCATCCATGCATTTTGAATGATATTGAACTTTGGAGATAGGACAGATGTATTTAATGCATATCTCGGACTTTTATAAATACATTACTAAAAGGAAAAGTCTACAGCTGTTTTACTTTGAAACATCGAACAACTTCTTAACTTATAAATACTCATTTCTTCTTAAGAATTTCTTTACCCCAGGAACGTTTCAAATCCACATGCCTATTTCTCAATACTGTTTCATGGGGTCTCACGTATTTCAAATTATGCTGTCAACTTGCCCGTATGCTACGTGATTTTTTTTTTTTTTTTTTTTTTTTTTGCTACTTGCTTTACGTCGCACTGACACAGACAGGTCTTATGGCGACGATGGGACAAGGAAGGGCTAGGAGTAGGAAGGAAGCGGCCGTGGCCTTCATTAAGGTACAGCCCCAGCATTTGCCTGGTGTGAAAATGGGAAACCACGGAAAACCATTTTCAGGGCTGCCGACAGTGGGGTTCGAACCTACTATCTCCCGAATACAGGATACTGGCCGCACTTAAGCGACTTCAGCTATCGAGCTCGGTCGTATGCTACTTACAGTATCAGATGGTGCTAATAGTTTGTATGCCGAGGACACCGTCGTTAGACAGGAAAGGTTTCTTATGTGCTGAATGTGATGAATTGTTTCGTGAAATAATTGTTTTTTGAATAAGAATTTTATCACATTTCTCAATAGTGAGCAGCAATAACGTCTTCAATATATTGGTTTTTAAATTGTTTCTTACGTCCACATATATACCGAGCGGGTTTGCAGCATGGTACTAGACGCGAAGGTGTAAGCTTGCGTACCGGAGATGGTGGGTTCGAAGCCCATCCTCGTCAGTCCAGAAGATGCTTATTCGTAGTTTCCAGTTCTCACACCAGGAAAATATTGGGGCTGTACCTTTATTCTTTTTACACGTTGCTTTACGTCGCACCGACACAGATAGGTCTTATGGCGACGATGGGAGAGGAAAGGGCCAGGAGTGGGAAGGAAGCGGCCGTGGCCTTAATTCAGGTACAGCCCGAGCATTTGCCTGGGGTGAAAATGGGAAACCACGGGAAACCATCTTCAGGGCTGCCGACAGTGGGGTTCGAACCCGCTATCTTCCGAACACTGTATACTGGCCGCACTTAAACGACTGCAGTTATCGAGCTCGGTTGTACCTTTATTAAGGCCGCGACCATTACCTTCCCAGTCCTAGCCATTTCCCATCCTTGTGACGCCGAAAACCTTCAAAGTATTAATTCGACGTTAAACCAATAGCAAAAAAAAAAAAAAACGTCTTAATTACGGATCTGTTAAAGAGAAATATTGGAAGGTGAAGAAATGTCTTGTAGTCGACATGAACTTCATCGGAACATGGTGATGGGAAACTGAACATGGTGATGGGAAAACAATCCTATCAGTATCAAGAAACTGGTTCTTGAAAAGATATTAGATTAAATATGCTCTGTAACTTCAAAATATGCACATGATTGCTTTCCTGATATTTATTCAGCGGGTGTGTCAAATTGTGGACCAGGTATAGGAAAGGTTAACCAATTACGTTATTCTGCATACATCTGGAAAATTTTTATGTTGACGATAAACACTATACTTCTAATGTATAAATGTCCTATCACTGGAAGGTACCGTACAAACATTAAATATTCACTTAAATCAGGCTTTATGTCATAAAAGGGAACGACGTTCAAATCATAATATTACGTTAAAAATTCAAAAAACTTAGTGCCGAATGATGCGTATTGTACAGTTAGCATAACGTGACTTTAGACATCAAGATGGTTCATGGTGAATTTCAAGACGCGATACGAGATAGTATCTCGGACAATATCTTGCCAAGTATCGAAGTTATGCAAAAAGCGAGTACTTCCGAGCAGAAATATAGCAGCAGAAAATGCAATATTTAATTGACCAAATGAGGATAGCATTTGTTTGTTACTCAAATCATTCAAATAAATCAAATATAATTTATTGATATTTATTGTTATTTATTGTCATGATGGATCTTTTCCTCATGCGTGAGGGACGAAGGTGGTGGTATTTTTTTTTTTTTTGCTAGTTGCTTTACGTCGCACCGACACAGATAGGTCTTATGGCGACGATGGTACAAGAAAGGCCTAGGAATGGGAAGGAAGCGGCCGTGGCCTTAATTAAGGTACAACCCCAACATTTGCCTGGTGTTAAAATAGAAAACCACGGAAAACCATCTTCAGGGCTGCCGACAGTGGAGTTCGAACCCATTATCTCCAGGAAGCGAGCTCACAGCTGCGCGCTCCTAACCGCACGACCAACTCGCCCGATGCTACAAATTCTAGCAAAACTGCCCTTACTCTTTATCAAACCTACGTAACTGTCTTAAAGAGACTTCGTAATTTACACATAAATACCATATTCGTCTACGCATTTCTTTTAACGGTACATCAAATCAATAACGCAAGATTTTTGTCTACAATTACCATCTTTGAAAGTAAAAGACATTAAGACTTGACTATTTCCCACTTCTGAAACTTCAACATGTAATAAGTAACTGAAAGATTGTACTTGCAGTGTTTAATGTTTACAGGGATGTTTTATACATATATACAATACTTCGTAAGCAAACAAACTCTGAAATAAACATTTATAGTTCCTACTTAAGTAATGGATTACTTTTTTATCTGGAAACTATTTTGGTACTTAGCCCCATTTGTAACGTCCAGTACACAATTATTAACAGACCAAGAGTCTACGAAATAATTAGAAATAATCAGGAGACCATATTAACATTATTTTAACAGATTAAAAACAAGTTTCAATTCACTCTCAGAAACACAAAAATATAAATATTATTCTACAAGAATTCTCACACGTCGCCATCGCATCGAGAAGATCTGCATCTCTATTTTTTTTTTTTGCTATTTGTTTTACGTCGCACCGACACAGATACGTCTTATGGCGACGATGGGACAGGAAAGGCCTCGGAATGGGAAGGAAGCGTCCGTGGCCTTAGTCAAGGTACAGCCCCAGCATTTGCCTGGTGTGAAAATGGGAAACCACGGAAAACCATCTTCAGGGCTGCCGACAGTGGGGTTCGAACCCACTATCTCCCGAATACTGGATACTGGGCGCACTTAAGCGACTGCAGCTATCGAGCTCGGTGATCTGCATCTCAATCCTGCTTCCAGTTAAGACACTGATCTATATCAAGCACACAGTCTAATGAACTTTTCCTTTTGTAATAAATGAAAAGTGGCTAAAATATATTTTTTTCATTCATGAACCTTTCCTAGGACGTCTCAACCTAATTGTGAGTGGAACTTTTTTTTTTTTTTTTTTGCTAGGGGCTTTACGTCGCACCGACACAGATAGGTCTTATGGCGACGAGTGAGTGGAACTGATAACAGAGAAATTATATCGGGAAAAAATAAAGAGGGTGAGAGTGGCATTGCAGTGAAGTGTGCGAAGTTGAAGGAAATGGGGTTTTAGGATGAAATCGGAGCTCAGCGGGGGGCTGGGAGCTAATTCAGGCAATTATACGAAGACTGCGTAGTAGATGGATGTGACGCAGTCACTGCTACAAACGTGAGAATCAAAGTTTCCCAATAGCGGTTTTTATGGGATTTCTCTTTTAAATATGCGTGATGTTAGATGTTAATCCACACTATATTATTTGGTGCATGCACATTCTTTAGTTTCTCTCCCAATATAGAATAATAATAAATATATTAATGTTTTTGCATCCCACTAACTCCCTCTTTTATGGTTTGAAGACGCCTAGGTGCCGGAATTTAGTCCCGCAGGAGTTCTTTTACGTGCCGGTAAATCTACTCACACGAGGCTGACGTATTTCAGCACTTTCAAATGCCACCGGACTGAGCCAGAATGGAACCAGCCAAGTTGAGGTTGGAAGGCCAGCGCCACAACCGTCTGAGCCACTTAGTCTTACATATATAATACTAGCATCTGTACCCGTTCTGACGGGAATTTGCAGTGGATTACATGTTTTCTTCATTAATTCATGAGAAGGAACACGGCTCCATTCACACGTTTAATGAGAAAGTAGCGTGAAGCTGAACAAAGAGAATGAGGATGATTTCTGAATTTATTGCACAGTACAGTTCCTGGTCCGAAGTTGTGTGAAATTCTCCATGGTTCTCAGGTTACATATTGTATCTCTGACTACTGGCGTGGCGCTCTGACGTTGATGATAACTCCCTTAATATCTGCCCTCTCAAAAAGAGTAAAATTTACGTTTTCCCATTGCCCACCTTGATGTGACATGCATGTCCTGTCCCACGGGACTTTGACTAATCATCCAATTTTTCGTAATCACCTGCGTTTCTCAAATTTTTCTTACAGTATTGATTATATGTAAACTATGTAGACTGTCTGTGAAACGCCCCTTCATTTCAAATAATTTTTGTTATGTACAAAATTTCGCATACTCTTCAAATGACGGAGAAAATTCCTGTTTTCTTCGGGATTCATGATCTGCAGCCAGTGACGGTCACCCTCTCAGACACACAGTTATTTTAAGGATCCATAACAGGAGAAAATTAGGGGATGCATAATATTTTGCTCGGATTGAAAATTAACCCCACCTAATGTAACTGAACACCGAGGAAGCATGAGGTAGAACTTTTCCCTTCGGTGTCTGTCTGTCTGTCTGTCTGTCTGTCTGTCTGTCTGTCTGTCTGTCTGTCTGTCTGTCTGTCTGTCTGTCTGGTTTTTATACTCCTAACAGTGGAAAACTACTGGACTTATTTCAACCAAACTACGTATTTGGAATCTACTCACTCAGGACTGTGTTATCAGGTGCATATGATGTCATGGTAATCACATGGAGTTGGTATTTATAGGAAGATTATTCTCAAATATTTTTGTTAACATTGGGTCTATCAAAAGACTGTATATCTCAAACGTTTGTAGACTTAATATGATGTTTAGTCGAGATATAATCAATAGTGTAAGAGAATATTGAAAAAAATCATGTCCTGGTATTCCTATAAACCCCAAGCCTATCCAGTGATTTTTAAATAATAAACATGTCGAAACCTGATCCTGGATGAGAAGACACTAAATATGTAGTATGGTCGAGGTATAATCGATAGTGTAAGAGAAAATTGAAAAAATTCTTCTGGTCTTCCTATAGACCCCAAGTCTACTCAGTGATATTTAAATAATAACCATATCTAAAACTGCTCCTGGATGAGCATACTCTAAATATGAAGTTTGGTCGAGATCTATTCAGCCGTTTACTCGTGATGTTGAAAGATACAAATAAACAGACAAACAAACACGAAAGCTAAAGACTACTGATATGATACTGAGGTGACCCAAAACAGATAAATATATCAAAATATGGCGAAATAAATGGCATTAAATAGAGTGTACCCCTACTATTTATTGATCGAAAGCAGCACTCTAACAGAATAATGCTTCGCAAAGAACAATACGATGAATACACACTGTTCTACTGTAGGCCTATATGTCACTCATTAAACGCTCAGTAACTCTTGAATTCATACCGGAACTACGCTATATGAAAGCTAACACTGATATACATCGGTCTAACGATGAGATAGGGAAGGGCTGGGAGGGGAATGGAAGCGACTGTGGTCTTATTTAAGGTACAGCCTGATGTGGAAATTGGAAATCAAGAAAAACCTATTTCAGGGAAGTATGTACGTTGCAATTATTTTACGCTGTATGTGAGGGAATATTTTAACTAATTCTTCACAAATTTCGTATCCGTTTCCTTGGACAAGCAATTATTATTATGATAAACTACTGATGTGTCATTATTCATTTTTAGGCCTACTTTTTTGTTTCTTGTTTAAACATACCTCCTTTTCTTTGCACTTTTCGTTATCGTGACATTTCTCCTTTCCATGCAATCTTTTGTAATATTATGTTTTCATAGAATTTTTATTTTACCATTGTTATTGTTCTTGTTGTTGTTTACTTCGCCATACTACAGAAATTAATCATAGCCACCGGATACCTCCCAACTGCAGTACATTTGTTAATAATAATTTCACAATATTCCACATGTAATAGATTTGAATGGGTGCTAGACACGATAACATAGTCATTTCTCCGAAATCGTTCGCTGTACAAAGTTGTCACGAACAACCAAGCTCACGAGGAGGAGGAAAATGATGTTGGTGAAATTACGCTTGAGGAAGTGGAAAGTATGGCAAATGAACTCCATTGTCATAAAGCAGCAGAAATAGATTAAATTAGACCTGAAATCGTGAAGTATAGTGGGAAGGCAGGGATGAAATGGCTTCATAGAGTAGTAATATTAGCATGGAGTGTTGGTAAGGTACCTTCAGATTGGACAAAAGCAGTAACTACACCTATCAATAAGCAAGGGAACAGGAAGGATCGCAACATCTATCGAGGTATCTCATTGATTAGAAATCCAGGCAAAGTATTCACTGGCATCTTGGAAGGGAAGGTGCGATCAGTGGTTGAGAGGAAGTTAGATGAAAACCAGTGTGGTTTCAGACCACAGAGGGGCTGTCAGGATGCGCCATGTAATGTTACGAGAGGAATGTGTTTGTTTCGTAGATCTAGGGAAAGCAAATGACAGGGTACCGAGGGAAAAGGTTCGCCATACTGGGGGACTATGGAATTAAGGGTAGATTGTTAAAATCAATCAAAGGCATGCATGTTGTCAATTAGGCTGCAGTGAGAATTGTTGGTAGAATGAGTTCCTGTTTCAGGGTACTTACAGGGGTTAAACAAGGTTGTAATCTTTCACCTTTGCTGTTCGTAGTTTACATGGATCCTCTGCTGAAAGGCATAAAGTGGCAGGGAGGGATTCAGGCAGGTAGAAATGTAGTAAGCAGTCTGGCCTATGCTGACGGCTTGGTCTTAATGGCAGATTGTGGCGAAAGCCTGCAGTCTAATATCTTGGAACTTGAAAATAGATGCAATTAGTATGGTATGAAAATTAGCCTTTCGAAGACTAAATTGATATCAGCAGGTAAGAAATTCAACAGAATTGAATGTCAGATTGGTGATACAAAGCTGGAACAGGTAGACAATTTTATGTACTTAGGATGTGTGTTCTCTCAGGATGGTAATATAGCAAGTGAGATTGAATCAAGGTGTAGTCAAGCTAATGTAGTGAGCTCCCAGTTGCGATCAACAGTATTCTGTAAGAAGAAAGTCATCTCCCGAACGAAACTAACTTTACATCGGTCTGTTTTCAGACCAAGTTTGTTTTACGGGAGTGAAAGCTGTGTGGACTAACGATATCTTATTCATAAATTAGAGGTAACGGACATGAAATTAGCTGGTACAAACAGGTGGGAACAATGGCAGGAGGGTACTCGAAATGAGGAGCTAAAAGTTAGGAATGAACTCTATGGACGAAACTCTACGCATAAACCGGCTTCGATGGTGGGGTCATGTGAGGCGAATGGAGGAGGATAGGTTACCTAGGAGAATAATGGACTTTGTTATAGAGGGTAAGAGGAGTAGAGGGAGACGAAGACGACGATGGTTAGACTCATTTTCTAACGATTTAAAGATAAGAGGTATAGAACTAAATGAGGCCACAGCACCAGTAGCAAATAGAGGATTGTGGCGACGATTAGTAGATTCACAGAGGCTTACAGACTGAACTCCGAAAGGCATAACGGTCTACAATGATAATATATGTAATACATGTGTAAAGTTGAAATTTCACGAAACAAGCCTTGAGATACTTTCATCCTCCAGAGGTTAAATGGGGGTAAATACTCCCACAAAAATATTCATTCCTTCGAAATTGCTTGACGTACGAGGTTCAAATTTCACATGATGGCTGCTCTCGTATATGTTATACTTATCTTACTATATATATAAATTTCCGGCTCCGCGGCATAGGGGGCAACGCGTCCGCCTGTCATCCGGTGGCCCAGGGTTCGATTTCCGGCTGGGTCAGGTGTTTTTAGTTGTAAATGATTACTATCCCTGGCCTGGGGACAGGGTGTTTTTGTCGTCCTTAACGTTCATTTCCTCACATTCAACACTTTACACTTCCTCCATTCCAATTACACGCAGGTTCATATCACACGGTGCAAGTAAGGACAAAAGATCCCTATAGGTCGACGCCCCGAACGTAACCCTCGCTCCCCTTTTCCCTGTTATAACTCATCTGTTAACTTAGCCATTCATTAACTTCGTTTCTGTGATACTTAGAAACTATATAACATGTGGCTGGAGAGCTAGAGACACGAACTGGTAAATTCCCGACATTTATTTTCTCTGTATGCTATTTGCTTTTCGTCGCACTGACACAGATAGGTCTTAGGGCGACGATGGGATAGGAAAGGCCTAGGACTAGGAAGGAAGCGGCCGTGGCCTTAATTAAGGTACAGCCCTAGCATTTGCCTGGTGTGAAAATGGGAAACCACGGAAAACCATATTCAGGGCTGCCGACAGTGGGGTTCGAACCCACTATCTCCTGATTACTGGATACTGGCCGCACTTCAGCGACTGCAGCTATCGAGCTCGGGAATGCATTGTGAATTGTCTCTTGTCGTCCTTCAATTCAGACAATCACAATTCTACTTCGGACAGTTGCTCCTTTCAGTGGCTGAAGAAAGGTCTCCTTTAACAGCTTGCTCCAGTAGCCTACACATGCCAAGCCGCCTCTTCAGCATCATTTAAAACAGATAAGCCTGTTGAATGAAACTGAGAACGGGGCGGCTTTCTTGTAATCAGGAATGAAGTAAAACAAGCTTGCAGTTATTTATTATATTTTAAATTGTAATGATTAATTACGGGTCTTACATTGTTATGTGGAATCTGATCCACAACGATGAGAATTTCCATTCATATACTGACATGCACGGGTCGGAACTCAATCCACCTCCGCCGTGTTGATAAGACAGTGTCAGTCACTCATCCCCCACCATAAATCCCGTCCTCTTGTGTTAAAAAAAAACGAATAAATTATATTGGTTTGACGTCGCACTAACTACCTTTATGGTTTTGGAGATCCTGTGGTTCCAGAATTCAGTCCCGCAGGAGATTTATTCTGTTACCGTTGAGAATCAGTGAGATTTATGGTTGACAACTCGAAGAAAATGCACATCCCCCGAGCCCCAACTCCATTATCTGGGGACTAAGATTACCAGGCTACTGGCAGAGCTAAATCTGGAACATGCGACATGGACCTCTACATGTGCGAAATAGTCCTCTTTTTAAGTCGAAATAAAAAAAGGGGTTCTTTATTTTTAAACGGCCGGGCTGAGTGGCTCAGACGGTTGAGGCGCTGGCCTTCTGACCCCAACTTGGCAAGTTCGATCCTGGCTCAGTCCGGTGGTATTTGAAGGTGCTCAAATACGTCAGCCTCGTGTCGGTAAATTTACTGGCACGTAAGGAACTACTGCGGCACCTCGGTGTCTCCGAAAACCGTAAAAGAAGTTAGTGGACGTAAAGCAAATATCATCTATTTCTAAAGGAGATTCCAAATATCGATTTTCATGTCTGTAACACCTTACTTTTTGATATATAAGTATCCTCATAAAGAGAATTCCACCCCTTCTTCACTTATTTTCGATCTCCATCTTAAGTTGATTTTCCGAAAAAAAAAAAGTACGTGTTTCTTTAATTTTTAAAGGGGATTACAAATATCAATTTTTCGCCTGTAACATGTTAAGTTTATGAGCTATACTGTAGGTATACTCATTTTAAACACTGTCCCAATCCTTGGATGAGTGATCAGCGTTGGGGGCCGTCCGTGCGCAGGGCTCCGGGTTCGATTCCAGGCTAGATCGGAGGATTTTAATCGCCTGTGATTAATTCATCTGGCTCGGGGACAGGTTGTTTGTGTTTGTTTCAACACTCTCCTCTTCATATTCACTCAACTCACAACATTACCAACCACAACAGAACACGCAATGGTAATTACATTCCACACATGGGATTGGCGTCAGGAAGGGCATCCAGCTGTAAAACAAGGTCAAATCCACATGTGCGACACAGTTCGCACCCGCGACCCCACATGTGCGGGAAAAGCGGTAGAAGAAGATATATATTTTAAAAATTTACCCGCTTTTTTATTATTTCACCCCCTTAAGTGGATTTTCCAAAAAAAGTGTGTTCATTTATTCTAAAAGAGTTTCCAAGTACCAGTTTTAACGTCTGTAACATCTTCAGTTTCTGAGGTACATTGTAAAACCCCTCAATGGGGGTATATGCATATATGAATATATTTATTCATAAATCCAGCCAAGGGAAATCCAAAGTATCGGTGACACCGAGTGCTTACTAACAGTAGGGAATAAATTTACGCGATGAAAAAAATGCCAAATTGAGAATTGAGGCCGTGGTAAAAAGGGTTCTTCAAATAAACATTCCATAATAAACACAGATAGCGCAGTGGAAACTATGCTAGATAATATTCAAAAAAAACTAAAAGAAAATGGCAGGAGAAATAAGGGACAGGTGAAAATAGAAGAGAAACCAAGACAAAATTTGGAAATATACATATATTAGAAAAATCAAATCAAACTCTTACAATATTAGAAGAATAGAAGTCAGTACGAATACGGAATTTTCCCAACCAGAATTAATACAAATAGTTACATCAAGAGTAAAATATTCAAGAAAATGAAAGCAAATAAGAAAAGGGGCCAGGAGAGGAAAGGGATGGACGAAAAGGGGATGAATACAGTTTAAAGAAAAATGTTGAACAACGAGAATAAGAAAGAATGTTCGCAGTTACCAGATTGAAGTATACCAACATGAAGTCTACAAAGCAAAGTCTAATGTCATGTGAAAGTTGCCACCTCTTCAATTAACACCCGAAAATAGGCACAAATAAAGATTGTCCTACTGGCTTAAGTCACTGTATACAATAATGAAACAGTCTCCAAGTGTACCAAAACATACATGGTGAAGCATTAACCACAAGTGTGTATAGGAGTCGCAGAGTTGCGGATATACCACACGCACATTTTGAAAGCAAACAGTCACTGGATAGTCAATAGAGGCTTTGAAATTGAAAATGCAAGTAAAATCTCGGCCTGGAAATGCACTGCTCCCAGTCAAAATTTGCAAATAAAATAGCTCCAAATGCAACACAGCATTATTTACAATAAGGACATTTTTAGTTTGTCATACCTCATCTTGAACCAAGTAGTTCTGCCCAAAAATGGAGAGTCCAGGGCACATGTAGCTAAAGACGGAGATGATGTTAAAGGTTCCTCCCTCCACACAGGCCAAAGTCCATCTCAACACATTCAGAGGAAGGCCGGGTATTTATAGTGTGGAATAATGAGACATATGTCTGGAATATTCCAGAAGTTAGTGGAGCATGCGTGACAAAGCGGACGATGTCACATGACGTCAGGCAGCGAAAGGGAGGTTAGTTTATCGTCGATCGGAAAGGTGGATAAGGCAGAGTTCGTGCAAGGTATGATGTGTGCAAATCCACATAAGTATATAAATTCCAGTTGAAGAGAAAATGTGGTGTGTATCCAGATGAAGGTAAGTCCATATTAATTGTAGAAAAAGGTTATGTGCGTGGCGAGGTTGATAACAGTAGTTGCCGGTGAGGTGAAGAGTCCGTTACATCATCCGCCGGGCACCAGAAAAAAATCCAAAGGATTTTTTTTTTGTAGTTGTTGAAGCAGCTGGAGATAAATGAAGACGGCTGGTGGAAGACGAGAAGCGGAAGATACAGTTGAATGGCGACGGCGAGGCGGCCCCAGGAACAGCAATGGAGGGCCCTTCCATGAGCTGGAGCGGGGGTCGATAGCAGCCGCAACGGTATATCAAAGAGAAAAAATACTGCAAAACAAAACAAGAGGCGGCAGAAAAATGTCCAAACACAATAAACATGCCTAAATAGAGAAATAGAAAATAGAAAAAGGTAGAGGAGGAAAGGAAACAAGAAAAGGGCTAACGCGTTAGCAAAGGGAAAGGGTAAGGAGAAAAGGGTAGTGATGAATTAACATAGAAATATAAATATAAATATCACAAATGACAAGAAAATTTAAAGAATTTAAGAACAATTACAAAAGAGAAAAATAAAATGGTTGGGACGTTGTATGTACACTCCCATTACAACCTGTGCCAATTGGCTGGGAGGGAGACTGGAGAAACCTGTGTGGAGGGAGAAAAAAAAGGAAATTCCATAAAGGGAAAGAAAAGAAGGAGGGGATGAGGCAGACAAACAAAGAAAAAGAAAGGAACAAAAAAAAATAAATAACACTGGGAGCAATAGACATTACCAGACCAGATGGAGAATAGAGAGAGAAAAAAAAAAAAAGCAGAAAGAAGAGGAGGTAATAACAAGAAAAGAAAAACACAGGGCAAAAGAAAAGAAAATCAAGATATGAAAGTTTTCAAGAATGATAGCGCTTGAGCTGATTTAAATGAAGTTTTTTAGTATCAAACAAATCAGAAGTGGATTGCAAATATACAGTGACAGGAGTAGGGAAAGACAAAATACGGTATGGTCCAAGCCATCGAGGAGCAAGTTTGGCAGAAGTGGCATTAATTGCCGAGCTGTGTGGATGATTAGCAACGAGGACTAAATCACCAATTTTAAAAGTGGATGGCTTATGACGAGCATTATAAGCTTTTTTGTGGACCTGTTGAGCTTTTAACAATTGATCAAAGGCGTCTTTCCAGAGTGATGAAGAGGATGGCTGATCAGAAGATTCAAGGAGGTTGTGCAGATCCCAGGTTAGAGAAAGAGGAGTTTGAAGATCACGACCAAGAAAAAGCTTAGCCGGAGTCTGAGCAGTAGAACTATTGATACTAGAATTAAAGGCTAACGCCAAAGAAGAAAGATGAGAATCCCAGTCTTTCTGGAAAGAACTATGAAATATAGATAAAGCAACTTTGAGATTACGGTGATACCTTTCCACGGTGTTGGACTGAGGGTGGTAGGGAGAAGTCAAGATACGCTTGATACCCAGCTGAAAGCACATATTAAAAAAAACACTTGAAGTAAAAATAGAAGCATTATCAGAAACGATATTAGCAGGCAAACCGGTAATAGGAAAGATTTGTTCAGTGAGTAAATTAATGATGATCTTAGTAGAGAATTTCCGTAAGGGTCGAAGGACTAGAAATTTTGAGAAGGCATCCAACAAGGTAAAAATGTACAAGTTGCCACGAGAAGAACGAACTATGGGTCCAACTAGATCAATGAAAAAGGTTTGGGCAGGATGAGTGGGTGGCAGGGCAGAATGAAGACCAGCAGACTTTATGTTTAAAGGTTTAGATGTTTGACACAATTCACAAGTTTGAACAAAAGTGCGAATAGATTTGCGCATTTGAGGCCAAAAGAAAAGAGAGGCAATACGGTTGTACGTTTTAGTGATGCCTAGATGCCCGCCCACAGGGGAGGAATGATAATATTGTAAAATCATGGGTTGAAGAGCCTGAGGAAGCACCACTTTAGGAGAAGCTTTCTTAGTGGGTTTGTAAACCAAGAGATCTTTAAAAATAGTAAAGGGACCCTGATAAGAGGGATCAGAGATGGATTGTTTGAGTTGGATGCAGAACTGATCGGTGAGCTGATGCGACTGACAGGATTGAAAGGAAAGAGGAAAGTCTGTTAACGAAAGAACCGCATGAATGGAGGAAGATGAAGGCATCATAGAAAGATTCGGGGGTAAATCGTCAGTAGTACTTGACTGAGGAGTGGAAGTGTCAAATAAGCGACTAAGAGCGTCAGCTACAGAATTCTCAGTGCTAGAAATAAATTTAAGGGAAAACTTAAATCTGGACAATCGCATGAGCCAACGGCCAGTTCTACCAATTTTAGGTGCGTTATGTAACAACCATGAGAGAGCCTGATTATCTGTCTTGACAAGAAATTCTTTATGTTCCAAATACTCTGCAAAGTGTTCAATGGAATTTAATAAAGCCAAGGCTTCACGCTCGAAGATAGAATATTTTCTCTCAGTAGGAGAAAGAAGTCGACTGAAATAGGCGATAGGTAGAGGAACATCATTAACAACCTGAGTTAGAACACCAGCCACAGCAAGATTGGAAGCATCAGTATGTATTTCAAAAGGTAGGGAGAAATCAGGAAATTGAAGAATGGGAGCATGCATCAAAAGAGACTTAAGCTGAAGAAAGGCGTCCTGTTGAGATTGAGTCCAAATGAAAGGGACGTTTTTACGTTTCAGATAATTGAGAGGCTCAGCAATGTGAGAAAAGTTAGGAATGAACCGGTGGTAGAAAGAAACCATGCCTAAAAAGGTGCGTGTTTGTTTGAGATTTTTGGGAGGTGGAATATTAGAGATAGCCGAAGTACGTTCGGGATCGACAGCTACTCCCTGAGATGACACAATGTGACCTAAGAACTTTATAGAAGTTTGAGCTAGAGAAATTTTAGAGGGGTTAACTGTCAGACCAATAGAACGTAGCCTGGAAAGAACTTGGTGTAGATGCGACATGTGGGACTCAAAATCTGGGCTAAAGATTAAAAGGTCATCAATATAAGGATAGAGAAATTTGTACTTGAAATCTGAGAATAAGGAATCCACTAATCTCTGCATGATTTGTGACCCCAAGTTCAATCCAAAAGGAACTTTTGTGAACTGAAAGAGGCCATTTGGGGTGATGAAAGCAGTAAGGCGACTGCTCCGAGAGTCCAAGGGGATTTGGTAGTAAGCAGAATTGAGATCTAAAAGAGAAAAATATTTAGCTTTAGAAAAAAAGTGGAAAGCGTTTTGCATTTTAGGAATAGGATAGGAGTCATAGAGGATTTTGGAGTTTAATTTACGGTAATCAACTACCAGGCGCGAAGAACCATCAGGCTTGTCGACAAGAAAGGCCGGAGAGGCATAATTGGAAGAAGATGGGACAATGGTACCATCCAGAAGCATTTTGTCAATAATATCATCCATTTTGGCCATCCGAGGAGGGCTAAGATGGTAAGGAGACGAACGAACAGGTGTTTCATCAAGTAAATCAATGTGAGCCTGATAATTAACAACGGAGCCTAAAGTATCTGTGATAACATCGGCAAATTCAGATTTCAAGGCCTCAATTGCATCTAGTTGGGGAGCAGTGGCATAAATATGCTGATGACTGAATACATGGTTCATAGGGAAATCGAGGGGGTCTACCAAAGGGATTTGAACATGCGGATTGAAAAAGAAAGAGATAGAGGCCATAGCAGTATTATAAATAAGGCCAGTATGAGCAAAAAAATCATATCCCAGAATAACAGGAAGTGAACAATTATTAACCACTTGAAATTCAAACGGCCAAGAAAATTGGGAAATTTTAACATTAAGTTTTAGGTGACCCATGATTTCAAGAGTGTGCTGAGATATGGAAAGACATCTGATGGTAGAAGGGCGCAATTGAAGATGCGGATGCGTTTGTAAAAGTTGCTGAAAAAAGGAGAAACTGATAAGGGAAATTGCAGAACCTGAGTCTAAGAAGGCTAAGGAGGGAATGTTATGTAACTGTACAAGAGTATACGACTGTGATTTAGTAGCAGGCGAGAAAGTTGAGGAAACATAAGGCAGATTTTGCCCAAGAGGTCGTGAGCTGCCTACTGACGACGGGAATTGAAGTTTCCCAAGGTAGAATTGGTACAATTTCGTGCGAGGTGCCCCATAGCCTGACACCGATAACAGCGAAGGCGAGAAATATCACTCTGAGAAGGTGAACGAGTGGTAGAAGGCATGCGAGTTGTTGATGTGTTAAACTGGGGAGGTGGGGTAGACGAATAATAAGAAAAATTGCTACGGGTATTTAGAATATCTAGTTGAGCAATGTGGTAAAGCTGAGGAATAGTAGTGGGTGGCGTAAAGGGATTAATGATTTGGCGGAAAGCTGGAGAGGCATAAAATCGAATAAGAGAAATAATTTCCTGGGGATGTTGAGCAATAGCTAACACATCAGAATAGCCGATAATGGAATCAAGATAATCGTAAGCTGATTCCTCTGGACGTTGATGACGTCTGATATATTTGTTACTCAGCTGTTGTCTAATTTCATAAGGCAGAAAATAAGTATGTAAAACCGAGCGAAAATGAGCCCAATCATGAGAAGACTTCATATACTGGAGCCAAAAATTACTAAGATGACCAGAGGTTTTTGGATAAAGCAACGAAAGCAATTGGGAAAATGGAGCCAAGTCCGTCTGTAGAAATTTGCGAACTAAAAAAAGCCACTGTGTCAAAGTATCAGGATCAGTAGACTGAATGAGGGGTACCTGATCGAGACATTTAGTCAAAATATGGAAATTAAGTGGTTGATGTGAAGAAGGTGTGTGATGATATGGAGATTCATAAAAATATTGCTGAGAAGGGGATGGTGGTGGAGTGCGCAAATCGGGAGAATAATGCTGTGCTGGTTGAGTTTTATGGGGAGAAGGCGGAGGTGCTTGATTAAGTGGAAGTTTGGATTCGGCAGTAAAAAGAGAAAGATCAGGATAGAGAGGAGTGTTAGGTTGAGGCGGGGTTGGTAAAGGTTCAGAGGATGAACTAGAAGAAACAGTAGTAGTAAGAGTACTAGACGTGGAAGTAAGATCAGAATTACAAGGGAGAAAAGGATTATAAGACATATTAGTAAAAGGATTTGGATCCGAAAAATTGAAATGGGGATCAAACGAAATGTCTGAAGTGTCTGAAGTATAAGGAGAAAAATTATCTGAAAAATAAGCCATGTTGAAAGAGATGACAAAAAGAAAAGCAAAGTCTAGCGAGGAAAACCACTAAACCTCAGAAGAAAGAAACAAAAGAGCTAAGGCAGTAACAGGGTGAAGATTTAGAGTGGTAGTAAACTGCGACTTTATACTCTGCTACCATGTGTAAAACCCCTCAATGGGGGTATATGCATATATGAATATATTTATTCATAAATCCAGCCAAGGGAAATCCAAAGTATCGGTGACACCGAGTGCTTACTAACAGCAGGGAATAAATTTACGCGATGAAAAAAATGCCAAATTGAGAATTGAGGCCGTGGTAAAAAGGGTTCTTCAAATAAACATTCCAGAATAAACACAGATAGCGCAGTGGAAACTATGCTAGATAATATTCAAAAAAAACTAAAAGAAAATGGCAGGAGAAATAAGGGACAGGTGAAAATAGAAGAGAAACCAAGACAAAATTTGGAAATATACATATATTAGAAAAATCAAATCAAACTCTTACAATATTAGAAGAATAGAAGTCAGTACGAATACGGAATTTTCCCAACCAGAATTAATACAAATAGTTACATCAAGAGTAAAATATTCAAGAAAATGAAAGCAAATAAGAAAAGGGGCCAGGAGAGGAAAGGGATGGACGAAAAGGGGATGAATACAGTTTAAAGAAAAATGTTGAACAACGAGAATAAGAAAGAATGTTCGCAGTTACCAGATTGAAGTATACCAACATGAAGTCTACAAAGCAAAGTCTAATGTCATGTGAAAGTTGCCACCTCTTCAATTAACACCCGAAAATAGGCACAAATAAAGATTGTCCTACTGGCTTAAGTCACTGTATACAATAATGAAACAGTCTCCAAGTGTACCAAAACATACATGGTGAAGCATTAACCACAAGTGTGTATAGGAGTCGCAGAGTTGCGGATATACCACACGCACATTTTGAAAGCAAACAGTCACTGGATAGTCAATAGAGGCTTTGAAATTGAAAATGCAAGTAAAATCTCGGCCTGGAAATGCACTGCTCCCAGTCAAAATTTGCAAATAAAATAGCTCCAAATGCAACACAGCATTATTTACAATAAGGACATTTTTAGTTTGTCATACCTCATCTTGAACCAAGTAGTTCTGCCCAAAAATGGAGAGTCCAGGGCACATGTAGCTAAAGACGGAGATGATGTTAAAGGTTCCTCCCTCCACACAGGCCAAAGTCCATCTCAACACATTCAGAGGAAGGCCGGGTATTTATAGTGTGGAATAATGAGACATATGTCTGGAATATTCCAGAAGTTAGTGGAGCATGCGTGACAAAGCGGACGATGTCACATGACGTCAGGCAGCGAAAGGGAGGTTAGTTTATCGTCGATCGGAAAGGTGGATAAGGCAGAGTTCGTGCAAGGTATGATGTGTGCAAATCCACATAAGTATATAAATTCCAGTTGAAGAGAAAATGTGGTGTGTATCCAGATGAAGGTAAGTCCATATTAATTGTAGAAAAAGGTTATGTGCGTGGCGAGGTTGATAACAGTAGTTGCCGGTGAGGTGAAGAGTCCGTTACAACATGTATCCTCATATAAAGAATTCCACTCCTTCCTCACTTTTTTGCACTTCAATCCCTCCCCCTCACCCTCGCCCCTTAAGTGGATTTTCTGAAAAAAATATTTTTAGAGGGTATTTCAAATACCAATTTTCATGTCTGTAACATGTTAGGTTTTTGTGATATATTGTAGACTAGCTGTAGTACCTGGCGTTGTCGGGATAGTTTCTGAATATTTCTCTTTAAGATTTGCATTACCAGTTAGTTATGTGTGAAGTGAATTTTTATAGAAATAATTTTTGACTTGCAGATTGATATGTTACGATCTATAATGTAGTTTAAGAATTATTTAGATGTGTTTGATTTCAAGTTTTAGATTATTTAATTTTCGAGTAAAACTTCGTCTTTATGGAAGCTCAAATCGACTGGTAAGTATTTGATCCTGTCAAAAATTAATAAGTGATAACTATATGTATTTAGCCGTCGCACTATAGATACGATGTACAGGATTTGAACTGTCAATGAGACTGTCCCCCTCTCGCCCCCCACCCCTAAGAGATAAAAAATCTGTATTATCACCATTCATATCAGTGACCCCGAAAACTGTAGATTCGACACTGTTTTCGATTATTTTATATCTCACTCCCCCCTCACCCTCACCCCAAAGGAGGCGGAACATGAACTTTAAGAAATTTGGAGTGTCACTATTCATTTCAGCGACCACGAAAACTATAGATTCGATACTGTTCTAGATTATTTTTATACCCCCCTCGTCCCCTTCCATAAGGGTGCTAGGGATGTCTTACCCCCACGCGGTTTGTCACCTGATACTAATTGATAAGTGTACCAATTTTGGTGAAATTGCTCCAGTGGTTTAGGAGGAGATGTGTCATTTACACACCCACACACACCCCCACGCACACACATCCATCCATTTTTATATATAGTAAGAAGCAGAAGAAGAAGAAAATATTTTATATATAGTTCTTCGATTATTTTTATATCTCACCCCCTTCGCCTTCCACTTGGACCTGTAAAAAATTCGGAGTATTACTATTCATCTCAGAGACCCTGAAATCTATGGATTCGAAACTGTTTTTAATTATCTCTAGTCTATATCTCACTCCCCATTCGCTCCCCACCAAAAAAGGGGACTGAACTTGAACTTTTAAAAAATTCAGGAGTTTTACTTTTCAACTCAGCGACTCCGAAAACTATGAATTCGACACTATTCTCGATTATTTTTATAACTAACCCCCTTGACCCCCTCCCTTAAGGGCGCTAGGGATGGCTTACGCCCACAGTGCTCGTCTCTCGATAGTAAGTAATACGTGTACCAAGTTTGGTTGAAAATGTTCCAGTGGTTTAGGAGATGTGTCATTTACACACACACATATATATATTATATATATAGTAAGATAAGATTTTTATACTGCGCCCCTTTTCCATCCCCGCCCAAAGGAGTCCTATGAGTGCCTTACACAACAGTATACTTTTTCCAGATAGTAAGTCTTATGTGTACCAATTTTGGTTGGCAGCTATGCCCAAACGTACATGCATAATCTCGCTGCACTAGAATCCTGGAACTGACGTTGCCATAGTTACGGCAGTTCATTTCTTTTATCCGATTCCTAGTCCGACTCGTTGGCTGAATGGTCAGCGTACTGGCCTTCGGTTCAGAGGGTCCCGGGTTCGATTCCCGGCCGGGTCGGAGATTTTAATCGTCATTGGTTAATTCCAGTGGCCCGGGGGCTGGGTGTTTGTGCTGTCCCTAACAACCCTGCAACTCACACACCACACATAACACTATTCTCCACCACAATAACACGCAGTTACCTAAACAGGCAGATGCCGCCCACCCTCATCGGAGGGTCTGCCTTACAAGGGCTGCACTCGGCTAGAAATAGCCACACGAAATTAAATTAATTATCCGATTCCTACAGCAAGGGCAGTGCGGTGCCAATATCTCCGTAACGGTTGGTTTTACGGCCTTAAAACATGGTTTTCGGGCCCGTAGGGCTTACCGAGTTTTGTTCTTTGCGTTAAGGGGATTAAATTGAGCTTTATCTCGTCCTTATACGACAAATTCGATATTTTGCCTATATTAGCCTATTATTTTTATATCTCCCCCCGCACCCCCCCACCTCTGTTTTGAAAATAAAATACAGCCCATGTTACTCCCTGGCAATGTAGCTTTCTATAGGTAAAGAAATTTTTAAAATCGGTTCGTTAGTTTTTGAGTCTATTCGTAACAAACAAACAAATTTTTCCTCTTTATAATATTAGTATAGATAATCTTGCTGCTGTAAGAATACTGGAGCTGACGTTGCCATGGTTACGGCAGTTCATTTCTTTATCTGATTCCTAGAGCAGGGGTAGTGTGGTGCCAATATTTCCATAACGGTTGGTTTTAGGGCCTTAAAACATGGTTTTCAGGCCCGTAGGGACCGAGTTTTGTTCTTTGCGTTAAAGGGATTAAATTGAGCTTTGTCTCGTCCTTGTACGACAAATTTTGCCTATATTAGCCTATTATTTTTATATTTCCCCCCACCGTGCCCCCCACCTCGAATTGTTTTGAAAATAAAATGCAGCCCATGTTACTCACTGGCAATGTAGTTTTCTATAGGTGAAGTAATTTTTAAAATCGGTTCAGTAGTTTCTGAGTCTATCCGTTACAAACATTAAAAAATTTCCTCTTTATAATATTAGTATAGATATATATTAATTGTGAAACAGCATGATGTGGTGAACACAAATACTCAGTCCCTGAGTTAGACAAATTAACGATACACAGTTAAAATCCTTGGCCAGGTTGGGAATTGAAACCAGGATCCTTTGAACCGAAGGCCAGGACGCTGACAATTCAGGTAGGAAACCGGACAATCACTCATATTTCAACTTCAAATTTAATGACCGAAAACGGGCACTGGTCTTGCCGCATCAGATCCTTCACTGGTCTTGTCGACACCAACCCTGTGTACAACCAGCAAGTATGTATAGCAATTGCGCACAGCTCAACTGAAAGACAATAATAATGATGTTATTGGCTTTACGTCCCACTAACGACTTTTAGGGTTTTCGGAGACGTCGAGGTGTCGGAATTTAGTCCCGCAGGAGTTCTTATACATACTAGTAAATCTACCACCACGTGGCTGATGTATTTAAGCCTTCACATACCATCGGAGTGAACCAGGGTCGAATCCGGCAAGTTGGGGTCTGAAGACCAGCGCCTCAACCGTTTGAGAAACTCAGCCCGGCAATTGCAAGACACAAGCAATGCTAAGGAGGGCCTCCGTGAGGGGTTACACCCTCCCTTAATCCGAAAATTTTAAACATATTTATTTACTTTAATTTAATTTATTGCTTGCTACAGGATTTTCATCCCAATTACAGCAGCACTCTTTGTGATATAACATGAAATTACAAATAATTACAAGGTAATTAATATTACCTAGCCTAACTTAATCAAATCAAGTCTAATGTAAACTAATCTTAATCTAATCCTATATATTTATTGAAAAACTGAACGACTTTCTAGACATTCTGGATTGCCATCAGGACTAAATTTAACTACGTAAATAAAATAATCAAAATTAAATTAGAAAACTTAATAACACAGTACCGGTATATAGTCTACAGCATCAACATTTGGAAACACAAGAAAGTAATATTAAAGAACAAAAGATTGCTTATTAGGACATTAACGGGAATATAAAGGCTGACCGGTGTGATGCTCCATTCTGAATGTGGGATCAATTACAAAACCAGTCTTGCTGTCGTGAATTCTTTTAAACGTATTGTTCTGTTTGTATTGAAATCAAGAGCATTATTTTTCCTAGATGCACTGTTATAGATACTGCGTAGTCTGTAAAGTGGTGAATTTTGACGAGCAGATGTTGTGGCATTTTTATTTGAAAATGTTAAATGAAATCTTGAATTTGCGCGTGGCACATGGAAATTCAGGAGGGGAAGGAAGTCAGGATTATCAATTTACGAATTTATTACTTTATATATAAACTTTGCCACATCTTTCTGCCCTCGATAGTCTAAACTCTCCATTTCTAAACTTAACAAAAGCTCGTTGTACGAAACCATTTGAGGAAGTTCATCCTTATTAGATCGTTTGAATATTATGATTTACATTTATGGATGAATAATATCAGTTTCCATGCCCATAGGAGAAGCCTCACTTAGAGTCTGTATTTCTTGCCCAGCTTTACAATTAACTGGATCGATAAATGCAATATTTAATTTATTACCAATAACGTTCAGCACATTTCGGTCTCCGCTCTCCGTGCAGCCCATCAGCTCTTTGTCTCACAGGGTTTGGCGATAATCTCACTGTCTGTCACACAGACGGGCTCTTTGGCAGGATCCCAAGTGGGTAGCCAGAATACCGTGCACTTCTGAATAAAGTACAGTTCCAGTGCAGATCCCCCGGAACCTTTCGGCATACTAATATGGATTTTCTATTGTAGAAGCCACTCATCCATGCATGCATATCAAGTCCCGTCAAATTAATTCCTCCCACTCGCGCAGGTCCTCAAACAAAACGGCTTTGGGGCCCAGTGATCTGTAGCTGTAATGCATTTCAAATGGCACAGGGTGAGAACGCAGTGCTGTCCGAGGATTTAGTAGTCATGCATGAGGTGCCACCCAAACCAAGGTTTCCGTATGGGATGGTAAGCCCTTAGCATTGACGAGGATTGTCGCAATGACTGAATAATCTACGATCTTCATTCTCGAATATCGAAAACGTTGTATTACATACATTACAATATACTGTACAGCATAAACCCACTAATTATAGTGCTATACGATTATCGACTCCACTCATGCTGTACAGCGAGCTGGCTGCATGTTACATGCCGTGTGGCTGTAAACTTGCATTCGGAAGATGGCAGCTTCGAACCTTACTGTCGGCAGACACATGATTGATTTTGGTGGTTTCCTATTTGACATCCTGAGGCTTTCCCTATCCTATCGTTGTCGAAAATCCTTCGATTTGTCATTGCAATGTCAAACCACTACAAAGAAAAAGAAAGACAGAAAGAAATAAAAATTATACCCCTGCTAATATATTTTAAATGTCAACGAAATGTATGAATTTCACCTTGAAACACTTTTTGGTGTGATAGCAAATTAACATATCGTCCCTGGAAAGGCAAAGTACCATAGCGTAAGCGACATTTTTGTCAAAATTTAGGTTACGATATTTATACGTCAAACCGGCCTTCACTGCACATGTTGGTGAAGTATCGTAAGCGTCAAATGAATCTAGAAGGCAAAAAAAAAAAAAAAAAAAGAAATTATCGTTACCACCATCAGTAATATACAGAACATCAGGTTGTCGTAAGCTTCAGTCATTAAGCTAAAGCACCGGAGTTAAAATCTTGTAATCCGCGAAGAGATTGTCGTACGCGACAGGATTTAATTCGGGAGGGAAGGTGAGAAGTGTCAGTTTAATTGTTCGTGACTGTTGTGGGTCATTCCTGTAGTACACGTTGTATTAACTGCCTCAAATGAATTTGGTATTTGAAACATAAGGCAAAGCCTGATGGTGGACCTATTGCATGTTGATTGACAACTAGTATAGACCTCGTGCGAATGGCGATATTTTACCTGGTGGCGCTCCTAGCGGCAACTCGCTCAGAACATTCATGTGACGACTGTGTGTAGTGGCTTGTGCGGGAGAATCAAGCGTGACAGTGAAGGAAGCTATTTAAAGCTGAACTGTTGTCGTCCATAGAGATTTGTGTGGACTTTCTGAATATTCGTTGGGATAAATCATATTTCAGTAATCACATATTCCAGGTGAAAGAACGACTGGGAGAAGAAATATCCACCTTCTGTTTGAGGGAAACGAGCATTAATCAAACGCCTTATGCAGTTAAACTTACAGTAATAGTTACGTTTCTTTTTGCACCATAAGTCATATGTATATACAGACTATTAATTTGAAACACAACTTTAATATACAGTACAAGTTTTTCGTGTCCATTGCCGTTGTAAATTATTTTTTCAGTAATTAATGCTAGTCTTGTTTTAACATTTAACAGATCGATTGCAACAGGAATATTCAGCCAGCCGAGTGTGAATGCAAAGCAAGCCTTCCCAAATGCTGTAAGCACATTGCTGCGCTTTGCACTTGTATTAATAAGGAAAGAGATTCTTCGAAGATTTCCTTTCTGCAAGGAAAAACCTAAAAATTTGCCGCAGAATATTCTAAAGGTGAACATTTAGGAGAAATGCTCAAGGACAGATTAAGTAAGCGGCTAGTTTGTAGCGCACTGGAAAGCGAGGGATTTGAAACATTCAGCAAAACTGAACTATATGAGAAAATTAAATTTATAGACTGTGCTTTTACAAGAATTTTGAAGGCCGAGTGTGAAGGTGAATCCTTAATTATCTCCAATTCCACTGTTGAAGCTATCGTGAATGATGCTGTAGAACAGAGCGAAACAAGACTTTTACTTCAGTGTCTACAGCAATTAGACCTTCAAAACGTTAATAAACTGTTTAGATGCTATGGAATAAATTACTTGTCAAGTGGCAATATATCAATAGTGCCAAACAATTATTATGAGTGAACGTTGCAAAATGACGTCCTGAATGTTTATTATGACAACGTAAAAGTCACAAAATCGTAGACGTATGCTATTGCGATTGAGACTAGGGCTCAGTCTAAAAATCCTGCGTGGTTCGATCAAAGAAAATTACACATATCTACCAGCCAGAGTGTACACAAGATCATGACACTGCAGAGTGGAGATTTTAATAAACTGGCAACTCAGCTTCTTATTTCTAAGGACACAAACAGTCCTGCAGTGATATATGGCAGAGATAATGAGCAGAGGGCACTTCAGGAGTTCTGTTTATCGTCCCAATGTTGCGTGTCACAGCTGGGTTTGTTACTAAACGAAGAGCAACCCTAGTAGCCTGGATGGGATAGTGCTAGGTCAGGATTGACGCTCTCTTTTGCAGATTAAGTTCCCTTACTCATGTTGGGAAAAGCCCGTGATTGATGAGAACATGCGTAATGTTCCAAATTTGTATCTTGACATTGATGGTGATATCAAGTTAAGGAAACTCACGTGTATTACACCCAGGTACAGGCATCATTGTATATTTTGAACGTCAACTCCCGTGACTTTTTTGTATATTCTCCAAAGGAAAGTGTGAAAGTGGGTGTCTCCAGAAAAGAAGAATTCCTTTCAAATATTATTCTCATGGCACGGAGGTTTTATTTCGAACATTACCTTCCGCTAATTTTCAAGCGTTATGCATAGTGTTACATTGATACCATACCCATCCATAGATTTTACTACTATTCAGACATTTCAAACATGATATAATTTCTACTTGAGTTAGAAGTAAAAAAATTAAAAAAAACAGTGAACTAAATTGTAATCATGTACAATTCAATAATTATATAATCATGTTTAAGTTTAGGCCTTTACCTAAAAGATACTGCTTTAATGATCGGAGGACTGAAGTTCACTAAGACACCTATGATACGAACAATTTTTTCTAAATGAGTTAGGTACCAAATGTGTGCTTATTGTTCGGGAATACGAAGAATTTCGTTCTAGGAGGACAATTTCTAGAGGAATAGTTACATCCAACCCCAGAACAATTTGTTCTACTCTTTGTAGAACTTTCTTCCATCTCGAACTTGATTTCGTATCTCAACAAACGCAGCCTGATAATCGCGTTGCTTCACTTCACTGACGAGAGCAAGTCACATGAACTATTCGAGCAACTTGCCGCCAGAGCGCAGCAACATCCATGCGCACGAGGTCTATACTAGTGGAATGCAGGAGAGGGGTGAGAAGAGAAGAGAAGGGGCTGTTTCTTGTGACAGACTTGACTGAGCAAATACGACCAGTAGCTATAGAAAAAGGTTAATTTTCAGCACATATTCCTACCGTTCATGCCCAAAGTGAATTCATTATGCCGCTGAAAATTCTAAACTGAAGTTTGCGACAATAAGAGGAGAAACGCGAGAGATTGTTCAGTGTTCATAGTTTTATGAATAAGGAAGCTGAAGACATAAAGAATAAATCACAAGAACAGTATAAAAGAGAATTATTGAAAGTACAAAAAAAAAAAAAAAAACGTAACAGATGCAGCAAAAGTGTTGTAGAGGACGGTCAGGAGAATTTTAGCAGAACAAGCTGTCCATGCGGTTATAGTCGCGCAGCTGTGAGCTTGCATTCGACATGCAGTGGGTTTGAATCCCACCGTCGGCAACCCTGAAGATGGTTTTCCGTGGTTTCCCATTCTCACACGGGGCTGAACCTTAATTAAGGATTTCTCCGTTGCCAAAAACCTTCAGTGTGTTAGTGTGACGTTGAAATGAAATCGCGTATGGCTTTTAGTGCCGGGAGTGTCCGAGGACAAGTTCGGCTCGCCAGATGCAGGTCTTCTGATTTGACTCCCGTAGGTGATCTGCGCGTCATGATGATGATGAAATGATGATGAAGACGACACATACACCCAGCCTCCGTGTCATCGAAATTAACCAGTGATGGTTAAAATTCCCGACCCTGCCGGGAATCGAACCCGGGACCCCTGTGGCCAAAGGCCAGCGCGCTAACCATTTAGCCATGGAGCCGGACAGTGTGACGTTAAACAAGTAGCAATGAAAAATAGTAGAACAGAGACAGCACAAGACTGAAGAAACTTTATTTCGTGCACCAGGAAAAACACGGAAAGGGAAAAAGAGTGTAAAGGATTTTGAAGATGAATTTTACATTCTTCAGAAAACAACTCCATCAATATATAAATTACGATCCGTGTCAGGAGAGAGGATTTGTTTCCAAGGAGGCTGCATCAGTTTGAGAAGTATTGTGAAAGAGTTAGGCTTCAGTTGTAAGAAGTTTAGGTACATTGTCTTTTATCTAGCTCGCTCCTCAGCACCACTCCAGAGCACGGAACGGCTGGCGCATTGACACTCCGTCGCTAGCCGGTATAATGCGCGCTTTTTCTCCCCACTACTCACGGCAATTCACACGCATAGAAATCCATTTCTAGTTAAACTATTGGTCTAAAACCTACCTGGCATTACATTTGATGTCCGAAATGTTGTCCCTCATCTGTCAAACACGCCTGACATCTCGTAAATAGGTTTGCAGACTCTCGGCGAATCTCAGCCCGTGTGATATTCCAAATAACTTGTATAATGTTCTCTTGAAGTTCTTCTCTTCTGAGAGGGTTGTTCGTATACACTTTTCCTTTCACCATCCCCCACAGATAATAATCACAGGGATTTAATTCCGGAGATCTAGGAGGATAATTAACCACACGATCTTCGAAAACTTCCCGTATTACCTCCGTAGACCGATTAGTGGACTTTAAAATCTAATTCCAAAAGGTGACTGGAAGCTTTTGAAATATGCATCCACCGAAGAATACGTATATCGCCGACACAAAGAACGAGAAACACCGAAAGTCGTGAAACAAACCAAAGCAGGTTATGCATTTCTTTTGTCTTCGATGAAACAGTGTAAAATACAGTACTTTGGATATATTACGAGGAGGAGTACCTTCTACAGCTAATAGGACAAGGAAAATTTAATAATAATAATGTTATTTGTGTTACGTCCTACTAACTACTCTTTTACGGCTTTCGGAGACGCCGAGGTGCCGGAATTTAGTCCCGAAGGAGTTCTTTTACGTGCCAGTAAATCTACCCACGAGGCTGACGTATTTGAGCACCTTCAAATACCACCGGACTGAACCAGGATCGAACCTGCCAAGTTGGGGTCAGAAGGCCAGCGCCTTAACCGTCTGAGCCACTCAGCCCGGCAAGGAAAATTTGAGGGCAACCGTGTTGTCGGTTGAAAGGGAATAACCTGGCTGAACGACATCAAAGAATGAATGGGGATGAACTGCGCCCAAAGGCTATTCAATCTCAGAATAATATCTTGCAAAACGGTGGCCAACAACGTCCGAGGAACCAGATATGCAAATGAAGTAGAAAGATAATTATCAATCTCTTGAAGTACTGGTATGAGAGTACCTACTAAATAGCCTACAGTTAGAATAATGAAAAGTGGGAAACCAAAATACTCCTCAGGCCTCATCAATTTTGGTGCTTAGTAAGAGAGCGCGCCTAGGGAAGACAAGAGAGAGAGAAGTGCGGTAACAAAACTTGAAGCAATGGCAGAGTATTCATTGTCAGTTTTGAGCGTAATTCACTGATCGTCGTGAGCTCATTCGTTTTCCGATTTTGGACTTCCATGATTAGATGCTTGTCAGTATGGAAAGTAAACTTTCCGTCTGGGTGATTCTTTAGGTTCTTCAGCATAAAACTGACCTATGAAATCGGAATTGGAATATATCTTTCGCAAGAAAAGAAACTTTCTAAAAGGAGCAGGTATATCAAAGAAACTCAATAACAGTCAGAAGTCTGTGAGTATTTTTTAGTGAAAAGACCGAGTGAGCTGTCCGCACAGTTCAGGCAGTGTGGCTGTGAGCTTGCGTTCAGGAGATGGTAGATTCGGACGCTATCATCTGCATCCCTGAAGTTTGTTTTCCGTCGAGCTCCATTTTCACACCAGGCTAATTCGGGACTGTACCTGAATTAAAGCCACGGTCTGAGTGGCTCAGACGGTTGAGGTGCTAGCCTTCTGATCCCAACTTGGCAGGTTCGATCCTGGCTCAGTCCGGTGGTAATTCAAGGTCCTCAAATACGACAGCCTAATGTCGGTAGATTTACTGGCACGTAAAAGAACTCCTGCGGGACTAAATTCCGGCACATCGGCGTCTCCGAAAATCGTAAAAGAGTAGTTAGTGGGACGTAAAGCAATTAACGTTATTATTATTAAAGCCACGGTCACTTTCTTCCCAGTCCTAGTATTTTCAAATCACATCGTCGCTGGAAACCTCGGAGAAATAATGCGTCGTTATGTCACGAGAAAAAGAAAAGATACTGAAAAGAAGTTTGATATCGGTAATGAAATGTCGTATGGCTTTTAGTGCCGGGATATCCCAGGACAGGTTCGGCTCGCCAGGTGCAGGTCTTTCTATAGGACTCCCGTAGGCGACCTGCGCGTCATGATGAGGATAAAATGATGATGAAGACAACACAGACACCCAGTCCCCGTGCCATTGGAATTAACTAATTAAGGTTAAAATCCCCGACCCGGCCGGGAATCGAACCCGGGACCCTCTGAACCGAAGGCCTGTACGCTGACCGTTCAGCCAACGAGTCGGACATTGATATCGGTAAAGTTTACTCAATGAACAGAGTGCGCATGAGAAGACTTAAACGTTGTAAAGATTCACTCAAGTTGATAACATAATAATAATAATAATAATAATAATAATAATAATAATAATAATAATAATAATAATAATAATAATAATACTCCGGCTCCTTGGCTAAATTATCAGCGTTTTGGCCTCCAGGTTCAGAGGGTCCCGGGTCTGATTCCCGGCCGGGTCGGGGATTTTATTCACGTATGGTAATTCACGTGACATGAAGACACGGTCTTTGAGTTTGCCCCAACAAATTCAAACAATACATCACACTTCAGACAACCATACAAACACGCAATAGTGAATACATCTCTCCGAAAAGAGTTGGCGTCAGAAAGGACATTCGCCTGTAAAACACGGACAAGTCCACATTTTCGACGTAGTTCGCACCCGTAATCCCATCATGGTGTAGGAAAAGCGGTATAATAATAATAATAATAATAATAATAATAATAATAATAATAATAATAATAATTGTTGTTACCGTGTTTTTGCGGTAGGTAGAGGTGAAAGAAGGTGCGGGCTTGAACGGGTCTCAAACTACGGAATCAAAGTTAATGTAAAATTTAACAAGGTTATATTTTCTTTTCAAAATTAAGAAATAACAAGTACGGCAGGTACAGAGTAGCAAGGCAACAAAAGGTGCAATTACAGTATTTACAGTATTTGGGCTTCGAGCCCCGAATTCACACTTCTAGGGCAATTAGCCCAACCTTACTCCAAAATAAGTTTACCAGAGGGGCAGAAAACCCCATTCATGTTCAGGAGCACTTGCTCCAAATTACACAGAAAAGCCTCCTCGAGGCATACAACACTCAATTTTCAAGAAAGAGCCACACGCTCTCAAACTTTCAGCCTCTCAAAGGCCACACCAAACTCCACCTTCAAGTTGTCCTCTCAGGACATAGACACAGGGGTAACATACCCAACCTACTGAGGTCTATTAAATGAAAAAGTGTAATTACATGACCTCTAAAATAACAATTTGAGAGGAGGCGATCTGCACTCCTAATGTATTTGTTTCAAAACCTAATTTGGCTCTAGGCCACTGATGCAAGGGCTGATCCCATACTACAGAGGTGACTTTAGAAAAGAACAATTTACATTACATTAAGGAAGAATCGGTTGTGAGAAATAAGTTCACCTCAAAGCAATATGAGTGGGAGCTCGAGAGGGTTAAGCACTCTCTTAAAAGAGAATAGACGCTAAGAGTAGTTACATTTTAGGAAAGGTTACATGGTGGAAACTCTTCGGACCCGCCCCGAGAGTTAAACTGCTGAGCTAGCAAGAAAAGAAGATATTAAAAGGCCATTACCTGGTTATTGAGCTGCTGCCCGAAGAAAGAGGCGCTTCCCGCCCCCTGCTATGTACTTTACACACTAAAAGTTGGAACAGAAGTGGCACCGAGACCCTAAAATCAGCAGTTTATATACTCTCGCGGAAAGTTCGAGGCGTTTCAGGGAAGAAAACACCCGCCCACAATCACTTTATTGGTTAGGGATAAGCAGCATATTCAAGTTGGGGGAAGATACATCAGATTGGTCAGAAATTAATTAAAGAAATTCGGGATTGGCTAAATACAAAACAAGGGGAAAGAGAGGGGTATACAGCCAACTTAAACAATAACAGACAGAAATTTAACAAGAAACAAACTTTTGAAATAAAAATTTCTCCAAAAAGCAGTTCTTTCACATGGCACTAGGGTGCACCATAGTAGTTTTTCAGTAGTGTCCTCTAGAAGAGAAAGTTCACACTTCTTACTACCGGTAAAACAAAAATACATCAAAAGTGACACAGTTCAAAAACTCCAAAATTTCCAGGTAGTGACATCTTCTGAGAAACTTGAAAATTAATACCGTCGATAAAGTTCGGACTTCCTCCAGCAGAGGAGTTTCAACTGGCGCAAATTTTAACTTAGCGGCGTGGAGGTGTACCGCCCGGTACAATAATAATAATAATAATAATAATAATAATAATAATAATAATCATAATAATAATAATAATAATAATAATAATAATAATAATAATAATAATAATAATAATAATAATTGGTTTCAACTACCTAATAGCAGACTTCCTGAAGGTGTGCCATCTCGGAGGCCCAGCTTCCGGTTTCGACATTGCGATTGTGCTGCTGTCTGGCAACGAAAGCAGAACTATATTGGACAGTTCTTGTGGAGGAGTAAATTTAATTTTGTGATGCGATACAGTGTGAGCCACCAGTGATCTTCCAATAACATTGAAATCGAGCGCCATGATTTATTTTACTGTCCTTCAAACATTGTTTATCTAAGCCTGCATAGAGCCCGCGGACTAGGGATTATGAGTCGGACAACTTATCACAGATCCTAGTAGGCAGTTAATTCGCAAATACAATGTAATAATCACAAATAATGATTTGACTACGTTTCTAGCTTGCCCACTCACTCTGAAAACAGACATGTGTGCCTGAGCACAGTGTCAAACTGTGTTCTGCGAATTAACACAGTAATCCTTGAACATTACGTCAATTGCACCTCGTTCTGATGAGCAAAGTAAAAACCTGCTTATGATCCCAGTCCCGAATGATCTCATCCCTGACTTGTATTGCATCATTCTGCCATAAAACTGTACACTCATTGTTCCTTAAAGGAGGCATTACCTACTGCGATTGTGTACGTGTTCACTGTGTGATCGGCAGGGAGATAACTTGTCCCAAACGTGAGTGCGTGCCACTGAAATTCATGGGATGTGTTCAAAAATTGCATTCCCTGCAGAACAAAGTAGTGAACTGTTATAAATGAATTCACATACTTTGCTTTGGGTATTATTTTGGAGGTTGCTGATATTTCGAATACCCTACAGCAGGGATGGCAAATCTTTGTTGATTAGCGTGTCGATTAAGGTCTCAATAACCCCCTCTTCACGCACTCACAACACATTACACTATGAACCACCACAGAAAATACACAATACTCAACACATCCCTCCATTTACGGTTGGCATCAGGAAGGGCATCCGGCTGTAAAACAGGGCCAAGTCCACATATGCGACACAGATCGCATCCGCAACCCCACCAAGGAGCGGAAAAAGCGGCAGTAGAGGAAGAACAAATAATAATGAGGAAAGTTAAAGGGAAAATGTAAATGCATGATAGTTTCTTTTCTATAGCCTCATCTTACCACGCATACTAGCAGAACGCATTCGCTTCCAACACGCAGATTGTTTACGATGTCATTGACTTAGAACTTAGAAGTTGGCATGCTTGATTTTGAAACAACGATCAGCGGTGTCATTTTAGTTCTTCTTTTTTTTTACGTCTCACCGATACAGATAGGTCTAGATCAGGGGTTTCCAAATGGCGGCCCGCGGGCCGCATGTGGCCCGCGAGAGCATTTTCATAAATAACGTGAAGAATAGTTACAAAATAATATTTTATAAGTCGTTCAAAAATGTATTAATTTTTATATTCGTTATAGACCCAAGTCGAACCAGTTCATTCTTTAATATCATTTCCTCTTTTTTAAAATTTACTTGATCTGAATGGATTATATTTTAGTTTTAAAGATTTTAAATCCAAATTTCAGATAATAATGATTGGTGTTTACGTCCCACTAATTACTTTTGATGTTTTTTGGAGACGCCGAGGTGGCGGAATTTTGTCGCGCAGGAGTTCTTTTACGCGCCAGTAAATCAATTGACACGAGGCTGACGTATTTGAGTACCTTCGGAATGATCTAACATCGAACCTACCAACTTCAAAAACCGAGGTCGATAGCTGAAGTCGCTTAAGTGCGGCCGGTATCCAGTATTCGGGAGATAGTAGGTTCGAACCCCACTGTCGGCAGCCCTGAAAATGGCTTTCCGTGGTTTCCCATTTTCACACCAGGTAAATGCTGGGGCTGTACCTTAATTAAGGCCACGGCCGCTTCCTTCCCACTCCTAGCCCTTTCCTGTCATATCGTCGCCACAAGACCTATCTGTGTCGGTGCGACAAAAAGCAACTAGCAAAAAAAATAGCCAACTTCAAAAGACCAGCGCTTGAGCCAAGTGAGCCACTCAGCCCGGCTCCAAATTTCACTCTTTTGGGCAATTCTCAAATGATGTTTTACCTAAGTAATTAAAATTATCGAACCTTTATTTCAATTGAATTACGCATATTATTTTTTCATAATGGTACTTCTGTAGGCCTACTATATGCAGAATTTTACAAAAATTGGCCTATTATTGGCCTAAGGTTTCCAATATGGCCCTCGAGCCCTTACAAATTGGAAATTGCTGGTCTAGACGATAGAATAGAAAAGGTCTAGTAGTGGGAAGGAAGTGGTCATGGGCTTAATTAAGATACACCCTAGCACTTGGCTGGTGTGAAAAAGGGAAACCACGGAAAGCCATCTTCAGTCTGCCGACAGTGGGGTTCGAGCCCACTATCTCCCGCATGCAAGCTTACAGCTGCATGACCCTAACCGCACGGCAAACTCGCTCGACAATGTAGTGTTTGAAATTATTTCAATTCCTCCGGTGTACTACAGTCTTAATTGCATTTCTGGAAGCGCAAACAACAAAGCATTTGCTACTGATCCACCTTGAAATAGTAACTTGAGAATTGACCTACTGCGCAGTGTTAAGGGAGCTTGATCCCAAACAGTTGATCAGGAGGGTACAGGGGGCACTTCGCGAGGGAACAAAACACCAACAATTAAATACAATCCAATGGGTGATTATTTATGATATAGGCCCTACTGTATGGAACAACACCTAGGTTTTTCGTTAAAACCTGCAAAATGCTAGGCATCCCTAACAATACCATTAAAGACATTGCAATCTCGGGAGTTAAGGGATTTGTCGCAAATTTTTCGAACTCAATTATATGCCACATACCAATGTGTTATTTTCTTTAATCTATTCTACTATTTTCCTATATGTTATCAACAATTCTATATTCATACTTTGTGTCTTTGTTATGCTTTGTACCACAGCCTTGATAATTCTCATAAAGCTAGTAAATTAAAAAAAATACACATAATCTTACTACTTTCAATCGACTTGCCTCGTATCTTCGTCGTCGCAGGGTAATTCCAATATTCCAAAAATATCATCCTACCGAAGCCGCTTAGAACTGCATTTAAACAATTGTTCCCTATAAAATGTCTTTGTAAATTCAGTAGCAGCGGAGATATTTCAGATCTCTTTGCTTCATGCTTCCTGCAAATCCTTAGTACAGTCTGTCTTTGAAATTATATGTACCTAAACACGTATCCTAAAGTTAGAATATTCTAAATATTCAGTTTTCAAATACCTCTTTTCTGTTGTAAGTGTACAAAGAAACAGATACAAGTTTGATATTTCAGGCATCCATCATCAAAATGCCTGAAACGTTCCAGGAAAAAATGCGGAGTGAAATTGACATAAAACAGTGGAGGTCCTGTGGCTATGATCATATCAACAGTCACATAAAAGTACACCTTACTTATTTCTTAAAGATAAGCACACTGGAAGCCTCCGTGGCTCAGGCGGCAGCGCGCTGCCCTCTTACCGCTGGCTTCCGTGGTTCTTATCCCGGTCACTGCATGTGAGATCTGTGTTGGACAAAGCGGAGGCGGGACATGTTTTTCTCTGGGCACTCCGGTTTTCCCTGTCACCTTTCATTTCAGCAACACTCTTCAATCTCATTTCATTTCATTTCATTAATCATTGTCCCAGAGGAATGCGCCAGGCCTCGACAGCCGGCACAATTCCCATCCTCGCCGCTAGAAGGGGGCTTCATTCATTCCATTCCTCACCTGGTCAAATTACTGAAAACAGGCTGTGGATTTTCATTTCATAAGCACACGTAATGAGTAGTCCAAGTTTGTATCTAACTTGGTGTACAAATTATAGCGAATGAATTTTCAGACCTTCAGTAAACGCTGTGAGGGAAGCTCCGGACACAGACTATGCTTCGTAGACGAATTAGACACCATTTGACCGAGTTTAATAGTGGCCACGTCCGACTCGTTGGCTGAACGGTTCAGCGTACTGGCCTTCGGTTCAGAGGGTCCCGGGTTCGATTCCCGGACGGGTCGCGGATTTTAACCTTAATTGGTTCATTCCAATGGCACGGGGCCTGGGTGTATGTGTTGTCTTCATCATCATTTCATCCTCATCATGACACGCAGGTCGCCTACGGGTGACAAATAGAAAGACCTGCACCTGGCGAGCCGAACCCGTCTTGGGATGTACCGGCACTAAAAGCCATACGACTGCAATTCAATAGTGGCCACAGAGTGCATTTCTGTGAGCCAGGCAATTGCCGGGCATGTGGCCAAATGTCATAGTGGAGTGAGGTTGAAACCAACGAGTGCGTGATGGTGCCTATAGATATTGTTAAGTTTCCGGTCGAACAATATATTATATATCAAAGGAGGACCGCCTTATTATACCCCAAACACGACGCAACCTCGTGATATTTGCTTCATCCATCCGTACACAGGCATTAAACTATCTGTAACACTCCGTGTCATCCTGCATCATGTCCCGATGGCCGGCTCAGCCAGATTAGGAGTTCGTTGTTCCACGTGTAGGGTGCCATTAACGCCGGAGTAGAGACAATTACATTTGGAACTGTACCTTAGTCTGGAGGCATGGACTGACGGAGAATGATATCACACATGCTCAATGATGACTCAGTTCTTTATTATCAAAGATGATAATCGTGCGCGAGTATGATACCACCAAGGGGAAAGAACACATCCTGCCAATGTTGTAGGGAGATACACCAACATTACTCCTAGCATCATAGTGCGGAGAGTCATATTGTTGGACTTCAGGTCACCTCTGGTATTGATTCAGTAACCCTGACGGCACAGCATTAGTTCAACAAGGAAATTCGTAGGTTAGCGTCACCGTTGGTACAAAAATTTTATGTAGAATCTGAAGAGGGTCGTGACTTCTAATTTCAGAAATCGCACATGCACTGACTGGGATTCAATCCGTGACCGTCTTGCCGAAAAGCGAATGACTGTCACTCGGCTGTCATGATGTGTTACCACTAATGGTGCAGCAACTACTGTAGTATAGTACTACGCTCGTCCATATGCGGCACGTGAGTGCTTGAACAGGCTATGTCCTCTTGAGGACCTCCCGTGCCGAGCTTGGTTTCTCGAACTGTCTCCAAGAAAATATATATAGAATTAGTAATCACGTCAACTCCGACCCATTGTCAATCTACAGTACATCCAGGGCCAGTTATAACAGCTGTGGGCTGACTTGTTTCAGAAGAGAATACAAAGATTGTACGACTCTTTTCCAAACAAAAACGACGCTTGTATCCAGGCTAGAGAGGGTGTTACATCCTTGTGACTTAGTAAAGCAGCATTTCAGTACTATCAACTCAGCTGTACGTTTTACCTGAAATTGTAGTCATTGGAACACATGGCCTTCGACGTTCATTTCTATACTCCTTCTAGGCGCTTTTGACGTTTTTTTTTGTCGGTGAGCGCACGTTAAGCCAATAAATATGACATTCCAGGTCCTTATATATTCAACTCTGTTTCCAGCCCTGTGTAGTTACAATATTATTCGCATTAATCGTTTTACTTCACGGCAACTCCCCGTTCTAATACCCCAGGGTAATTAGAGGGTATAAAGTTCAAACATGAAAGTAGACTTCAAATTGGCTTTTAGTTCACAACCCAGGGAGCTACTAGACACAGTGAATGAGTTAATAACAAGCACATTTTGTAAAGAAAAAGAAAAAAAGGAACTATAACCAAATTCGTTAGAGTTCTAAGTTCAACACAAGTAAGTTTATTTGTCAAGGGAGGTAGATTTCTCATTTAATATACCCTTTATTGCTGCTGGGAATTTTACTGCAGTAGAGAAAAATGAATAGCCAAAAGTAATATATGTACGAGCTCAGTTCCTAAGTTACACGCCAGATAAATATATATACTATTCATTATTTTTTTAACTGAGTTAAGTTCTTCTGTAAAATTCTAAGGTCCTTCTTCATTCAGATTTTGTTATAGTGTATAATTCATAATCGACGGAATTTTTAACACTTCTCATTTCAGGGTACAAAAATCTAAACTTGTACAAGAATGGATTTGTTCCATTTCATATCTTAAATGTCAAATTTCAAGGGAAGAAAAATTAGTCATTACGATGATTGTAATGATAATTATGACGCTGATCTTAGTAGTGAAATTGAATCAAGGTGCAACAAAGCTAATGCAATGGGCTCGCAGTTCTGATCAAAGGTGTTTTGTAAGATAGAAGTAAGTTCTCGAGAAAACTCTCTTTGTATCAGTCTGACTTTGCTGTACAGGACTAAAATCTGGGTGGACTAAGCATATCTCATTAATATGTTAGAAGTAACAGACATGAAAATAGCGAGAATGATTGCTGGTACAAGCAGATGGGAACAACGGCAGGAGGATGCATCACATCAACACAGGTTATCAGACATACTTCACAAAGAACGAGTACACGAGACAGTTGAAGGAGGAGACACTAACGCCCTTAATGAGGGGACACCAGCAGTAATAACAACTGAACTATCACTACAGCAGAAGTCTCTCTCGAAGCACACCCTACAATCGGGGATGAGCTACAGGTATAGTACACAATTTAACAAGAAATTACTGAAATATTAACATAGAGGATAAGAGATTGCACCATATTTTCAAAAATACTACGATCCTCTGCTTGAAATTGCGTACGCTTGGAGCTATTACTCGTTCTACAAATAAAATGTAAAATTCATCTGCAGTTACGTGAATTTCACTCCAACTCTGTGAACACAACAACAGGATAACACATTGAGAATTGATCGCCGATTTTCCAGCATTAAACAAGACATACAGTATGTTTTGATCCCATCCTCAGGCATTAAAAATACCAACTGCGTCAGCTCATCAAAGAAAGGAATATCGAGGGCAGGAGAGGAAAAGGCAAGAGAAGGACTTCCTGGCTCTCTAATGCACTAAAATGGACAGATCCTTAAAGTACAATGGGAAATGTAAACAACTCAGGACAGAAAATCATGCGATGTAATGATCGCCTATCTTCCTTAAGGAGGCGGCACTACAAGAAGGAAACAACTCTACCGCTAATAATGAACCAGGGTTTCCACAATATTGCGTTATTGCACTGGGAACGCAAAGTGCGACGAAGGTTATGTGTACTGCTTCACATCTTAATATGTTCATTTATACAGTAAGGTAGTCGGGGGGGGGGAGAGGGGGATTACGTCCCCCTAGGGGTTTCCAGTTTGCATAGTTGGTACGTAATGTATAGCCGCGCGCACACGCATAGCCTCATCCCGTTGTCTTGTTGTGAGAGTTGGTTGTGAGCACCACGTTCAGTTTCCATGTAAATGCTGAGCTGAGTTAGTGCAACATTTAAATTAAGAGTCTGTTATTCCTAGAGTGAGCACTGATATGTGTATGAATACTGGACTGCATTTCAGTCGTGTGGTGTAGTTCCTGGCATGGAATCGCTACAGTGTGGTGATTGGCGTGAGTTACTGTAGCGGCCATTATGATATATCAGGAAATGTTCGTAATTTAATCCCACTTCATTTTATTTGTTATTTATGAAGTTTATTATTATTTTCAGATGGGAAAACGCAAGCAGTTGGATGAGCAGGCCATGAAAAGGGCTATTAAAGCAGTGAGGCACAAGATAATGGGTTACAAACTTGCAAGTAGAGCATTGAACCTACCACGAGCAACCAAGAATACATTTTTCATAAATGGTCTTCAAGTAATTAATTATAGTGAAAGTGTTTGGTAAGGACAGAAAGACAAAAATATATTTAAATTAATTGTACTTTACATAAATTTGGTGGGGGGCGAAATTACGAACACCTATTCGGTAGTTTCGTTTTTTGTAATATATATGTTTATGTCAAAACTACCTTACGTTATAACAGTTTCATTGCAACTTGCCCTCAAGTGGAGAATATATTCATTAATGAATATACCAATTTCTGACCTTAACCATAATATTCCTGAATTTGTACAAGCCCAAATCTACTAACGGGACGAAATATGGGCCCCCTACCTTATATGGAAAAACAAACTTCATTGAAATTATTGCTCATCAACTGTCCACGTTTCCCAAGCAAGAACGTTTTATTGTATATAATAGATTGAAATATTATGAATTTGGGTGTTGTGTTGATTTCTAAGATTTTGCTTCTCCAAACATCGGAGAAGGTGCTTATCGTGGCACTTAATTTCCGATATTGAGGAGTGGGGGCCTCAGAATGGGCCCAGTTTGCTTCACGTTAAAGAACAGTACGAAGAGCGACTTAATGAGGAGGCACCATATAACAGAGCACGGCTTCAGTTGTATGTCCCGGACAGGAATCGAACCCGGGACTCTCTGAACCAAAGCCGACCATTCAGCCAAATAGTTGGACAGTGATAATAATAGCTTGATGTGTTTCTTTGGTAAGTGTCTTTATATTGGGAGCGTTGGACGCTTCTTATATCTCTTCAACACACTGGCAAAAACTGCCTCATGGAGTTGCGTGGATGAACCACACATGACTTAATCCTCCGTCACCAAATTCTTTGAACTTGAGAGTATTTGTTCTATGCTTGTCCGTCACAGGGCGAATAACATAGAATCCAGCCTTCAAAATCTGCTGAACCAGGAGGAAAATTAATTTCCTTGCAATGCCTTCACCGTGAAGTAGGCAGGTGGAACCGTAAATCTCTTCGTCAATCCATGAATTACAAAGCACAGCAATTTGTTGGCGAGATGAGTGTTTATTCCAATTTCTTCTTTATAGACTGTTTCTGCTTCGACAAGAGTCTATCCTCATTATAGAGCAGCCGCTCTTTAACTGCCATTTGGTCACAAATACGAGAGAAAACTTTCTTCAGATCATTCAAATTAGTGGCTTCTGCCTACAATCTCTCCTTTATTAGCGTCGAAATACCTACTCCAACTGCACCCCTCCTGGATACCTATCTAATATACTACGTGAAGGTGACTGTTTTAATTTTGATCACCGCCTATACACATAATCTTTCGGAGAAGCAATCCACCAACAAATACAATTCCGTATAATGCACCATTTACACTGAAAAGATGTACAGTACTAGCCTATGTTCCGCTATTTCATTCCGACTGACTGGGGCTGTTTGATACTGCCATCTACCGTGGGTAATTGTAAACGCACTTGCAGTTTATTTTCCAGGTTGAACACTGTTGTTGTTTTCTGTACATTACGTACAGTTCGCCGACGTTTCAAATACATTGCAGTATTCTTTGTCAAGGCGACTGAAATACCCCTACTCAATCCGAGGTAATCAGTCTCCCAGGCAACAATAACACCACAAGAGTGGTTCCTGACTTTGGTCTTATATATCCTAGCCTTTCTGGATGACGTAAGCCCCCTGGCTGGCTCGTGAGAATTCTGGAAAGTACAGTATGTGTCACAGCCAGGTAGTGGGGCTTGCCTGCGCCGTTATGTAATTGGAGGTTCGTCCTGCGTGTTTGTGTTATGGTCTGTATGTTTAATCTATGTATGATAGACAGCCAAGAATTGCTGATTCTATATACTTCTTCTAAATTCATATTGTTCGGATGTTTCTTAATTTCTATAGCCTCATCGATTTTCCTTTCCAGATTCCAAGGGATAGCTGCTAGGACTTTGGTCTTGTCAAATGATATTTCGTGTCTTGTTCCGTAGGAATGCTTGGCTACCGCTGAAATGTCTGTGTCTTGGTTCTTGGTGTGACGGATATATTATTTTAGGTGGGTGGATATCAGACGTTTCGTTTCACCAACATAGCACGTTCCGCAGCTATATTCAATGTTGTATACTCCAGGAGCCTGTGGTTCTATTGTGCCTTTTACTGGTGGTAGCTTCCGGTGTGGTTTATAGATGGTTTTTATGTCGTATTTGTCCAGTACCTTCCCGATCCTGTCTGTAGTGTTTTTAATGTATGGAAGTATCGCTGTTTTCGGGCGGGTCAGTTCTTTTTTTCCCGTTGTTTTCTTCTACGGCGGCTTTTTCTTTGTTTTCTGATTTTCTAAAGGCCCGGCGGATGTTACTGAGCGGGTAGCCATTTCTCCTGAGGGTTTTCATGAGGTCTTATTTCTCTTCTTCGAAGTGTTCTGCGTCTGATATCGCTATGGCCCTGTTAACCAGTGATGTTAGAACAGCCTGCTTTTGTGATGGGTGGTGATGAGAAGAAGCGTACAGGTACCTGTCTGTGTGCGTTTCCTGTATACTGCGTGACTCAGAGTCCCATTGATGTTACATTTTACTAGGACATCCAGGAACAGAAAACAACATCACGGTTCAACCCGGAAAATGAACTAAATAATCACACACATCGTGTAAGCTTCACCCCTAAGATGTAAACGCACTGTTTCATTTAGTGCCATGCACCGCCGTCTTAATCCTACAGAAGATGGTTGCCTAGTTGTACTTCCTCGTAAAAAAAAAATCACCACCACCACCATCTTAATCCTACATAGAGATTGAGACGACGGTGGTGCCATGTTGAAGTGTTGTAATGAGCAGGCAGTATAAGCAGCCATTGGATGCAGATCGAGCAGGCGGTGCTACTGGCGAATCAACCGACTTCGAGATGATTTGCCTTTAGGCATCGCTCCTTCTGAGAAGCATAAGCTTCTTAAACTGCCTTCAGTAATTGATTTATAGGGAAATTTAATTTTAGTCTGTCGCACAATAATGTGTATAGAGCTGAACAGTGAACAGCGCAGTAGCTGGCGGTAGTCGACCGTTCACAATGAGACATGCACTGAAGCTGGCATGTTAGGCGAGCTTGTACCTGCTAGATAGGCCTACAGGTCAGTGAACGCTGTGCCATGGTGGAATAGTATCGTATCACGGTATTTCGCTCGCACAACTTATACTTACAAACCACTTTGAGTTCCAAACCATGAGGTCATTTCAAAAAGTCGTGAATAATTCTTATTTTTTTTAAATCATCCACTTTCATTAATATTTGTTACTTCTATTTCAAAATAACGTCTTGAATACCCCATGTAGATTATTTTAGGTTTTAAGGTCTTACCTAGCCATTTTTAGGTTTTATAATATTCGAGTAATTTACTCCAATGGTAATGGAAAATCTTCAGGGCTGTCGACAGTGGGGTTCGAACCCACTATCTCCCTGATGCAAGCTCACAGCTGCGTGCCCCTATCCGCACGGTGAACTTGCCCGGTGGTAATGAAATTATAAGTAAGTTAAAATACTGCATTTAGCTAGCAAGGAATACAATAGTTTAAAACCTAAAATTCCGAGCCCTGCTTATTACTATCATCTTCAGGTAGATCCCTCTTTCGGCTTTCCATTGGTGTATAATATGGATTTATTAGGATTAATATGTGATTGCAGGCATGGTTTTATTTTCATGGTGTATAATGAGGAAAAAACTGCAGCATTTGGCAGATAAATCTACAGCATTTCTAGGAATCATAATTCAATGCTTGGGTTATGTACAGTATTACGACATAATGACTAAACAATAATTTTAGATGCTGGTATATGCAGCAAAATCTACTTAAGCGGGATTAATGGAATTTCAATAAATGTATGCTGATACAAACAAACAAATGAACGGTGAACATCATCAAATTGATTTTGAAACAGCGTTGCATATAATACTGACTATCAAAGTGGCAGGACTTGAATCAGGAAAATTAGAGAATGTGTATTCTGCCACGTGTGGCAATTCATCGCAGACTCATCAGGACGTGCCATCTCGGTAATCCGACGAGCTTTACAGGAAACAAAATCTAACTATAGTGGCATTATCTCCCAGTAATTGAACAAGAGAGAAAACATGTAGTTGTACACAAAAAGGAATAGCCTATTGTGAGGGAAGTGCTGTAGTTTTGTTAACTAGAGAAAAATGAAAAACACACTATAAAAGCCTCTCGTTTTAAACATCACTTTACAATATGACAATGCACGGTGTGATAGCCGAGTGGTGATGCCAGTAGATTCTCACCAATGCGGTCGCGATTCAAATACTGGTCAATGAATATAGGAATGTTTAAACGAAAGTCGCGTTCCTGTGGTTCCTATTCCACTACCCGTAGACATGATCAGGATATCAAGAGTGAAATAAAACTGCACGTTTGCTAACTCGTACAGTACGACAAAGCTTCAAGACTCATCAACACTCTGCTGTCACAGGACCAACTATTTATATTGATTATGACTAGATAACACCATTGCTATAACTACTGTCTAAGACTGAAAGGCAAAGGCAGGCGTTGTTATATTCGTCCAGGAAACTAGTTGTTAAGTGATTTCTCGGAGACGTGTTTCAGCAGAATTCGTAAAGCGGTTAAGATCGAAAGTATTAAAATTCCGTAATCTGTGCAGAGGAGTTATTTTGTTAAATTTCATAGTACTACGGATCGGAATCTAAAGTGTGGATTCTTGGTATCTGCTCTCTCTGTAATGGATGAAGTAAATTAATCTAGGACCTTAATCTTCTTCTTTATCTACCACTTTTCGCACACCTGTAGGGTACCGAGTGCGAACTGAGTCGCAAATGTGGATTTGGCCCTGTTTACCGGTCAGATGCCCTTCCTGACGACAACCCTATATGGAGGGATGTAATTACTATTGCGTGTTCCTGCGGTGGTTGGTAGTGTAGTGTGTTGTCTGAATATGACGACGAAAGTGTTGTAACAAACACCCAGTCCCCGGGCAAGAATATTTAATCAGAGGCGATAAAATCTCCGACCCGGCCGGGAATCGAACCCGGGACCCTCTCAACGGAAGGCCTCATCGTTGACCATTCACCCAATGAGTCGGACTAATGTAATACCTTAATAATATTATTTATTATTCCTCAAATGACGGAGGTTGCCAAACCGACAAATAACATCATAAATATAAATTTAGTACCTAATCTAATTACAGTACAGAATAAAAACAATAATGTAGAGAAAACAATACTGAGTCGTCACAATGCAGTAGCAGATAAATTACTTCAATTGATTTAGTGAAGTATTTTGCTTAGTTCAGCTGCGCATTGCCTATCGATATGGAGAAAGGATTTCATTTCGAATACTTGATAAGTGCGTACATTTTCTGACTAGTTAAATGATTTCTCAAAAATGTGACCTTTTTACCATAATACAACTAAAACTGGGGTAACTTGAAGGTTTTCGGTCACTTATTGGATTTAACTTCACTCTGAAAGTGATATGCCTTTGCTGGCGAGATGTAGTGTTTACAGTGCACTATATCTTCTGGTATGGGATATATCAAATTTGTTACTTTCATTGCCCTGTCTCAGTCTCATCCTTGGCTTTGACAATATGAAAGTGACTGAGGTATGAGTGATGCTAGTAATACCATTCCTTATGCAGCCAGTCCCTGATATGAATGGTGTGAAATTATCGCTCATAGGGTCGGTTGGTGCATGCATTTCAGTGGGCTTGGCAGACTGATATGTAATAGCAACGGCTGGCTCGGTGAGGAAAGCAACGGGAAACTACCTCACTCCTCATTTCCCTAGTACGTCTCTTTAGCGACGCCTAGGCTATTTATGACAGCTGTTGGCTGAGCTGCAGAGGATCAAACCAGCCTTCGGGCTGAATACCCAACATACATACTGAAAGTGATAAATGTGTAAAGCTTTATCATGTATGCACACAGGGACATACCAATTATTCACAACACGAACGATTATTTAGAGTATTTATTCTGACTCCAGGAAAATAATTAATTATAATAAAATGCATCACCACGAAATACTAAGACCTATTTACTTTCTTCTACACAGTTATCTCCTATTATTTTGTAATAAGCAATTCAAAACCATTGCATTGTCTGAACCTGTAATGATTAAGAGGGGATCACGCAAGGCAATATCATTGGACCTTTTTGTTTTCTTATTTATATACACTGGCGGAAAAAATATCCAGACACCAAGAAGGGGTTGTGCTAGATTAACGAACGTTGTTAGACATGTTTATACATCTGAAATCGCTAAAGTGCGGCCAGTATCCAGTAATCGGGAGATAGTGGGTTCGAGTCCCACTATCGGCAGCCTTGAAGATGGTTTTCCGTGGTTTCCCATTTTCACACCAGGAAAATGCCGGGGCTGTACCATAATTAAGGCCACGGGCGCTTCCTTCCAACTCCTTGGCCCTTCCTATACCATCGTCGCCATAAGACCTATCTGTGTCAGTGCGACGTAAAGCAAATAGAAAAAAAACATCTGAAAGATGACGTTGATTAAAACTTTCCCCAAATTGCATTAGCGTGGCGCTAATACCGGACCCATGACGTTGCACATCAGGTTTGCTTTAAATACGGACTGTACAGTGAGAGCGTTAATTACCTGTGAGATTGGACGGAGTGACTGTGAGTGGGTCAAGAATGACTTTACGACGACGAAGAGGCCAGTATCAACAGCACACTGCGGTTGAACAAGGCCATAATAGGGCTACGTGAAGGTGGATTTTGCTTCCGCACTATTGCAGAACGACTTGGCAGGAATGCCTCCACTGTGCATGCGAGTAGTGGTCACAGGAGGGTACGCTTGCAAGAAAACCCGGCCCCGAAAGTCCCCGTAGCATCACTGAGAGGGATGACCACCGTATTCGGCATATAGCTGTGGCGCAGCGGAGTGCGTCGGCAGTAGCAATTCGAGCGCCAGTTGGCACCCAAACTACCACCGTCTGTGACCCCAGTGGCGTCAAGCGAGAGCTCATTGGAGGATGGAGTGGAGGTCCGTTGTGTTTTCCGATGAAAGCCGGTTCTGCCTTGGTAACAGTGAAGGCCGTGTGTTGGTTAGAAGGAGGCCAGGTGAGTGCCTGCTTTGCACCTCTCTGCGGCGTCGACACAATGGACCTACACCGGGAGTTCTGGTCTGGAGAGCAATTTCCTATGACAGCAGGAGCACTCTCGCGGTTATCACACGCACCTTAACTACAGATGTGTACGTATGTCTGGTGATTCGACCTGTTCTACTGCCATTCATGAACATTATTCATGGGGGTGTTTTCCTACATGATAATACCCGCTCCAATGCCGCTGTTTTAACCCAACGTGTTCTACAGAGTATCGACTTGTTGTCTTGGCCTGGTCGATCTCTCGATTTGTTACCAATCGAGCACGTATGGCACATCATTGGAAGGCAACTCCAACGTCATCTAAACCGTCCCTGTACTGACCGACCAAGTACAACAGGAATGGAACTCCATCCCACAATCTGGCATCCTGCACCTGTACAGCACAATGCATGTACGTTTGCAGGCCTGCATTTAACAGTCAGGCGATTACACTGGTCATTAGTGATCCAGCATGGCACATTTGCGATGGATATTCTCGCGCGGATATTAACCTGTAGTCTTGTACCTTTAATCAATTAAATGTTACCTCGACAAATATATTGCCAAAATTTTCATATTTTACATTCCTTATTTCATGGTGTTAATAAACTATTTTCCGCCAGTGTATTTATGATATGAGCAAAGGACTGGAATAACAGGTAACGCGTTTTGCGAATGATGTTATACCATTAAGTGTGATATACAGGATGAAGCGAAATTCGCGCACTCTGGCGTCGCAGCGCGACTCCTCACATGCCAGCAATAAAAAAAATGTATCTCACAAAAGTTTGTCCTGCAAGTGTATTCGGCATAAAAAGGACGTTGAAGAGTGTCAATCTGGCAACGCTGTAACCACATGTAGGGTAACTACCTCTGTTAGCACGTACTCGTTGTGCTGTACAGTTGGTGCAGTGGAGTTATGTGTTAGCATGCAGGAGGTCGAGGGGTCGATCCTGGGTTGAGGCGTATGTTTTTCATTTCGTAAATGTAGTGCAGGTGGTATGGTATCTGGCATATTATTCGTCAACAGCGATTACAGCGGGTCCTATAGACACCATTTGCACTTAAATACTACGATCCTAGAAATGGACGAACAATCGTTTTCATTGGTCAGCTTTGAAAGACGCCCTTTCCACGTTGTGGACATGAATTTATTCGCACCACTTCATATACTAGATGCGAAACCTGTTTTCTTTGTACCCTCCTCCAATGGTCTCATACATTAGTACCAACTATTATTCTTGCCTCGTTCAGGTCCATTACATTTCGTTAGAGCCTTACGTTACCAGTAGGCCTAGCAAAGTACTTGTTGTGTTCAGCGTTACGAAATGTTGTAAATGTAGGATACATGTGATCTAAGGTAAGGTGTCTTAACCGTATTACAGTATGTCATGTCAGATGGAAATTAGCAAATAAAAAATGCGGCTCAACACAGGATCGAACCCTCGACATCGTGCATGCCAACCCAAAACTCTATCCACTGCACCAACTGTACAGCACAGGAAATATTTGCCGACATAGGTACTTACCGTACATGTGGTTACAGTGTTGCCAGATTGCCACTGTACAACCTCCTTTTTCTGCTTGATATACTCGCAGGACGAAATTTTGTGAGAGACATTGTTTTTATTGCTGGCATGAGAGGAGTCGCACTGCGACGCCCGAGTGCGCGAATTTCGCTTCACCCTGTATAAGTTAGAGAATATGACCGACTGCAAGAAGACAAACCAATTTGTGAGATGGACAGCAGACAATGCTATGTTTGTAAACAGGGAAAGGAGCAAGTGGCCGTGCGGTTACGGTCGCGCAGATGTGAGCTTGCATTCGGGAGGTAATGGGTTCGAACCCCACTGTCGGCAGTCCTGAAGATGGTTTCCCATTTTCACACCAAGAAAATGCTGGGGCTGCACCTTAATTATGGCCACGGCCGCTTTCTTCCCACTCCTAGCCCTTTCCTATCCCATCATCGCTATAAGACCTATCTGTGTCGGGACGAAGTAAAGCAAATTGTAACTAATAAATCATGTAAACGGGGTGAAAATTCAGGTTGTAAGTTCCACCAAGAGGAGAAGTCCTACTTAGGGTTAATTTCTTCATTAATGGGGTGACAGTGACTCATGGGGATCACTGCTCTGTAAGTACCTAGGTGTTAATATGGGGAAATATATTCGTTGCGGCCATATAAACGGGACTGTATACAAAGGTTACAAATCTCTTCATATGGTTATGTGGATATTTATAGGTTTCAGTAAGGAAGTAAAGGAGAGGGCGTGTGAATTACTGGTAAGAAAATTAGAGTATAATTTTAGTGTGTGGGGTGTATGGGTCCCCTCACCAGGACTACTTAATTCTAGAATTGGAATAGATTCTAAAGAAATCAGCATGATTTATTCTGGGTGATATTCGACAAAAAATAGTATTACAAGCATACTGTAAACTTTGGACCGGAAAGACTTCGGTATGAAGAGACGACTTGAAATGACCTTAGTAGACAAGTAAGCTTGAGTGGAGTTTCCAAAATAATATAATATGAAGATATATTTGTAATTCAAGAAGACAAATTGGGAATAATAATAATAATACTCATTTTTAAGAAGAGAAATTAGGGATTGGAATAACTTACTAAGTGAGATTTTTATATACATTTCCAACTTCTCTGAAATCATTTGAAAACATTGGATATACAACTGGTAAGGAATTCGCCACTAGGGCGATAGCCCTAAATGCAGATCAATGGTGACTGACTGACTGACTGACTGACTGCTCATACATCTCTCTTCCAATTACAGCTACCTTTATCTTCAATGTTAATTGTCTTAACCAACCCCTACAGGCACACTCTCTAATTTCATACAAATAGGCTCTCACAGACACAAATAGTAAGCAATATATACATAATCAAAGAATAATTGTTTCAATTAATTACATTACGAAATCTTCTGAGTCACTTCGATTGCATAATACTTATAATTTAGACGTGTACTATTTTTTTACAGATTTGCTATTTAAAATCAGGAAAAAAGGAAAACTATGGCCTTTCATTACAAATGTGGAGTGCAATAACCTTACAAAGCAAAGTAAGTACATTAGCAGGTCACTTATATTCTGAGGGCAAATTGTCCTAAATTTTTCCGTGATTGTTCTTACATATATACATACATTATCATTATAGACTGTTACGCCTTTCAGCTTTCAGTCTGCAAGCATCTGTGAATTTAATAAACGTCGCCACAATCCTCGATTAGCAACTAATACTGTGGCCTAATTTAGTTCTATACCTCTTATCTTTAAATCGTTAGAAACTGAATCCAACCATCGTCGTCTTGGTCTACCTCTACTTCTCTTACCCTCCATAACAGAGTCCATTATTATCCTAGGTAACCTACCCTCCTCCATTCGCCTCACATGACCCCACCACCGAAGCCGGTTTATGCGAACAGCTTCATCCATCAAGTTCATTCCTAAATTAGCCGTTATCTCCTCATTCCGAGTACCCTCCTGCCATTGTTCCCACCTGTTTGTACCAGCAATCATTCTTGCTACTTTCATGTCTGTTACCTCTAACTTATGAATAAGATATCCTGAGTTCACCCAGCTTTCGTAAAGCAAAGTTGGTCTGAAAACTGTCCGATTTAAAGATAGTTTCGTCTGGGAGCTGATTTCCTTCTTACAACTGCGAGCTCACTGCATTAGCTTTACGACACCTTGATTCAATCTCACTTACTATATTACCATCCTGGGAGAATACATAACCTAAATACTTGAAGCTATCGACCTGTTCTAGCTTTGTATCACAAATCTGACATTGAATTCTGTTGAATTTCTTACCTACTGACATCAATTGAGTCTTCGAGAGGCTAATTTTCATACCATACTCATTGCACCTATTTTCAAGTTCCAAGATATTAGATTGCAGGCTTTCGGCACAATCTGCCATTAAGACCAAGTCGTCAACACAGGCCAGACAGCTTACTACATTTCCACCTAAATAAATCCCTCCCTGCCATTTTATACCTTTCAGCAGATGACCCATGTAAACTATGAAAATCAAAGGTGAGAGATTACAGCCTTGTCTAACCCCTGTTAGTACCCTGAACCAAGAACTCATTCTACCATCAATTCTCATTGAAGCCCAATTGTCAACATAAATAACTTTGATTGATTTTAGTAATCTACCTTTAATTCCACAGTCTCCTAGTATAGCGAACATCTTTTCCTTCGGTACCCTGTCATATGCTTTCTCTAGATCTACGAAACATAAACACAACTGCCTATTCCTCTCGTAGCATTTTTCAATTATCTGGCGCATACTGAAAATCTGATCCTGACAGTCCCTCTGTGGTCTGAAACCACACTGGTTTTCATCCAACTTCCTCTCAAAGACTGATCGCACCCTCCCTTCCAAGACGCCAGTGAATACTTTACCTGGTATACTAATCAATGAGATACCTCGATAGTTGTTGCAATCCTTCCTGTTCCCTTGGTTATAGATAGGTGCAATTACTGCTTTTGTCCAATCTGAAGGTACCTTACCAATACTCCATGCTAATCTTACTACTCTATGAAGCCATTTCATCCCTGCCTTCACACTCTTCACCATTTCAGGTCTAATTTCATCTATTCCTGCTGCTTTATGACAATGGAGTTTATTTATTATCCTTTCCACTTCCTCAAGCGTAATTTCACCAACATCATTTTCCTCCTCCCCTTGAGCGTGGCTGTTCGCAACACCACCAGTATGATTTCCTTTTACATTGAAAAGATGTTCAAAATATTCCCTCCCCCTCTCCAGTGATTCCCTGGGATCTATTATGAGTTCACCTGAATTACTCAAAACACTGTTCATTTCCTTTTTCCCTCCCTTCCTAAGATTCTTTATTAGTGTCCAGGAAGGTTTCCCTGCTGCTTGACCTAGCCTTTCCAGGTTATCACCAAACCTTCCCACGACTTCTTTTTGGATTCAACAACTATTTGTTTCGCTCTGTTCCTTTCGTCTACGTACAAATCCCTGTCTGCGTTGGCCCTTGTTTAGATGCATTTCTGATAAGCCTTCTTTTTACGTTTACAAGCTGCTCTCCCTTCATTATTCCACCAAGATGTTCGCCTTTTCCCATCTTTACACACAGTTGTTCGTAGGCATTCCCTTGCTGTTTCTACTACAGCATCCCTGTATGCCACCCATTCACTTTCTATATCCTGAACCTGCTTACTGTCTACTGTTCGAAACTACTCATTAATCATATCCATGTACATCTGTCTAATTTCCTCGTCCTGGAGATTTTCTCCCCTTATTCGTTTGCAGACAGATTTCACTTTCTCTACCCTAGGACTAGAGATACATAGTTCACTACAGATCAGACAGTGGTCTGTATCATCGAAAAATCCCCGGAAAACTCGTACATTCCTAACAGATTTCCTGCATTCGACGTCGGTTAAGATATAGTCTATTATGGATCTGGTACCCCTAGCCTCCCATGTGTAGCGGTGAATAGTTTTATGCTTGAAGATTGTATTTGTAACTGCTAAACCCATACTAGCACTGAAGTCCAGCAAACGCTTCTCATTCACATTAGCTTCCATATCTTCCCCACATTTACCAATCACCCTTTCGTATCCTTCAGTTCTGTTCCCAACACTCGCATTGAAATCACCCATTAGCACTATTCTATCCTTGCTGTTGACCCTGACCACGATGTTACTCAATGTTTCATAAAACTTGTCAACTTTATCCTCATCTGCACCCTCACATGGTGAATATACGGAGACAATTCTAGTCCTAATTCATCCTACTGCCAAATCTACCCACATCATTCGCACATTTACGTGCCTAACAGAAACTATGTTGCGTCCAATGTTATTCCTGATAAAGAGCCCTACCCCAGACTCTGCCCTTCCCTTTCTAACACCCATCAAGTACACTTTATAATCTCCTATCTCTTCCTCGTTATCTCCCCTTACCCGAATATCACTTACTCCTAGCACATCCAGATGCATCCTCTTTGCTGACTCAGCCAGTTCTACTTTCTTTCTTCCATAAGCCCTATTAATATTGATAGCTCCCCATCGAATTCCATTTCGTCCGCAAAGTTGTTTCCAAGGAGTCCCTCGCCTGTCAAATGGGAGTGGGACTCCGTTACTCCCATAGGTCCGAGGTTTGCTTAAAGTGTTCTGAGCTCGGTAAATTCATGAAGCAGGATGCTACCCTACTTGCACATAGTCCAAATGAGGATCTCTCCTCTAACAGGTTATGGACCTCCGGTGAATCGTATAGTCCTAGCCGCCTGAGCACAAGGAGGGCCATGACTCAGTGAAATGTTTTTGGTTCTAAGCACTCACTACATTAATTACAAAAATGTGGCGGTTCCGGTGACTTGTCCTCTACCTTGCGATTACTTATCCGCAGTCCTGCCTCAACAGTACTCGATCGGCACAGACAGCGCGGCTAACGCACAGTCCAACAATCAAGTAATGCGCTAACTGAGCTCAGCTTGCCACGATGTGTATCATGATGACGAGATCGATTGCTAGAACTGAGATGGTACGAGCTGCGACAGCGCGATTCATGACTGCAAATCGACTACCAACGAGAACCAAAGTTAGTTCTTCAGGATGGAATTGGATTGCGTTTACTAATTCCTCGCCTCACATTTACAACTTGCTTATTGTCACTCGCAATCACGTACAAAGTTTTAAACTGTATTTAGCAGGAGTCAGCTGGTATACGACGGAGTACACAGTTCTATTGTTTCATCAGGAAAGCCATAACACAAAACATTATTTCATTTTACGCGCACTGAGCTGAGTAGCTCAGATGATAAAGCTACGGCCCTCTAAAAAGTTGGCGGGTACCGGGTGAGTTGGCCGTGCGGTTAGAGGCGCGCGTCTGTTAGCTTGCATCCGGGAATTAGTGAGTTCGAATCCTACTGTCGGCAGCCCTGAAGATGGTTTTCAGTGGTTTCCCATTTTCACACCAGGCAAATGCTTGCGCTGTACCTTATTTAAGGCTACAGCCGCTTCCTTCCAACTCCCAGGCCTTTCCTATCTTATCGCCGCAACAAGACCTATCTGTGTCGGTGCGACGTAAAGTCACTAGCAAGAAAATGTTGGCGGGTTTGAACACGGGCAAGTCCGGCGGTAGTGAAGGTGCTTAAATTGGCTCAGATATACTAAGCTCGAGTCAGTAGGTTTACCAGCACGTAGAAAAATTCCTGTTGGCCAAACATCGGAAGTAGAAACCATGAAATGAATTCGTTTGATGTTGAACCAGTAACATTATTTTCTGTTTTAGGAACGTAACTACAAGTACAGTTTCTTTTACTGGAGCATTAAAGTTGGGATTAACTTGCAGATGTGGATGAGACGAATTACACAAATTTGAAGTAATAGTGAAGAATTCATCAGCAATAGTTTTGCGTGGTTCCCATTTTCATGCCAGGCAAATGCTGGGACTGTACGTTAATTACGGCTACGGTAGCCTCCTTCCCACTCATATCCCATCGTCGCCATAACACCTGTGTGTGTCGGTACGACATTGTAAAATAAAATAGAAATCCTGTCACTTGTTGCTACATTCTATCTTTTATTACAGCAATGAAGATGTTTTAGAATAATGATCTCGCTCTTCATTATAGTTGCCCTATTCTGTGGTCCATGTAATTGTAGAAGGAGAAATTAACTCATAATAGTACCACTTAGCTGGAGCTTTCCACACAAGTGCTTCACCAGCTTCTGTTTGTCCACCCAATACTAGACGGCGTCTTCTTCCTTTGAACTTGCTCCACCATGGTAACTCCCCCTCATTTGAGCGTTCTCCCTTTCATTAAACCCGCCGTGCCAATGGAGAGCTCGAATATTACGGAACTAGAATGTTATTTCCAAACGCAAATTGAAGTTCGACAACCTTACTAAACCAGTCAATAAAGTTGATTAAACTTTGATGAAAATTCGATGCATTATAACGATGAAATTAGATTCTTGTGAAAGCTGAATCCTAGAAAAGAAATTAAACTTGTAAGAATCACTGTAGAATGTATACCTTACTAGTAACCTTAACAGCCGAGTAAAAATTTAATACTCTTGGTTTTTGTATAAATATGAAATTTTTGGAAGATTTCATGAGTTTCACTCATAGGCAAATAATATAACAAACCACTGTGTATAATTATATTGGAAAAAATAAATTTGTAATAATTTGTAAAATCATCTCATAATAGCAGGTCAGATTTATTAGATTAGTTTTTATCACTTATTTTAAATACGTCAACAATTTTAACTGATGAAAGTTAAAAATCTTTTAATTTATAGTGTTGCGTACAAGGTAAACATTTTAAAGAAGGTCTTTTGTTTTGGGTATCTAGGCTGTTAAATGTAACTTATTTCAGAATATTTTGTCGATAGTTACAAAAATTATTTTATAACGGGAAGTGTTGCAGTATGTTAGACTTAAAGATCTCAGAATTAACATCGATACAAGATTTCAGAACTTGGATGTAATCGAAAGCAAACTAAAACTCTTCCGACGACCTCATTGACCAAACACAAAAACCACAATTATTGCAGCTAGAAATAATTAATATTGTTACAACATTACTCCATATAATAATGAGAACCTCATTTTCTTTTACACACCTTTGAGCCCTGAATATTTTCAGCTGGTTTGTACATTTTCATAGCAAACTATGACGATTTTCGGTAAAGGCTAAAAAAGATTTATATATTAACTTCATTTCGTTGATAATCTAGTAGAGCCATGGCTATGGGCCAAATTATCCTATAAGAATATGGACGCCAAAGTTAATACCTGCGGCCTCAAATAACACATTAGCAAGCATTACAAGATTGGTATCGGACAGAAATAATGTACACGACAAGCAATAAAACCCGTTGCATGGAAAAATACAACGGGCTGGTTCTTGACAAGTTTTTAACGGAAAAAGGAAAATGCGCAAGTGGTTGTAAGTTTTCCTAATACAGTAAGAAATGTGGATCCTATTTCGAGCTATTTTCTTCTCAATTCCTTTTTTCTTTTTACGTCAGACTGTGAATGTGAATGGTGTGGAAACTATGTGATAGATATCACTCCCTAACGTGTGCAAAGAGGACTATTTTGATTAATAAACTGTGCAGTGAATAGTGATAATGAATAATAATTGCAAGTTTACGTTATAATGGCAATTGCCTGCAATAAACTTATTATTATTCGGCGTTATAAGTCAACTGATCAATTCATCAACACTGATCTCCATTTAGCGCAGTCACTCCGGTGGCAGATTCCCTATCTGTTGCTTTATTGACTTTCCTTCAATAATGTCAAAGAAATCGAAAATTTACCGAACATCTCCCTTGGCAAATTTTTTCTATGAAAATCCAACATTATTTATTAACCTTATTCGTCTACTAATATCACTCCACGCCATCTCTACACTGACAGCTCGGAACATACCGCTTAGTCGAGCAGCTCGTCTCCTTTCTCCCAAGTCTTACCAATACTTTCATAACGCTACTCTTTTGTCGGAAATCCATGAACTGGAACCATACTCTAATTTTGGTCTTATCACAGACTTATATGCTCCCTACTACAAGCTCCAAATACCATCATAACTATGTGCAGAGATCTGTACCCCTTATTTACAATACCGTTTAAATGTTTACCCCAATGAATATACACTGACTGAGCAAATGTCATGGGATAGCGGAGCACTGATGCGCAGGTGTGTTGTCTGCGCACCACACGCCCCCTGTGCCAGCGGCAGTTGTATAGGAGACCTTGTGAGCAGTGGCTGTGCATGTGACAGGTGTAACATGAAACGGATGGGAAGTGCGATTTCGGAAGGGGTGCGGGAATTCGGCTTCACATGATCAACCGTTTCCAGGGTGTATCGTGAGGGGTTGAATGCGGGTGTCAACGTCCACAACAGACGAACGACCGGCCGTCCAGCCACCCTCGAAGACCGTGACCGGCGACATCTGAGACGGATTGTCAGTAGTGACAGACGGGCAACCGTGCAACAAATCACGGCTCAGTTCAACACAGGCCGTGCTAGACACGTCTCCCAGTGGACAATACGTAGGAACATAGGTTCTATGGGGTATGGGAGCCGGCGCCGCACATGGGTGCCACTGTTAACCCAACGTCATTGGGTACAACGACGCTCCTTTGTCGCCAGTCACCAGGGATGGACACTGGAACAATGGCGTAACATGATATGGTCGGACGAATCACGATTTCAACTGCACCATGCCGATGGGAGGCACCGTGTATGGCGCAGACCACATGAAGCGATGGATCCCGCCTGCCACGAAGGTGTGGTCCAGGGCGCTGGTGTCTCTGTTATGGTCTGCGTTGCATTTTCCTGGTATGGAATGGGCCCCCTAGTTGTTCTGGAAGAGACTTTGAATGGTACGTGGTATGTTGAGCAGCTCGGAGACCATATCCACCCATTTTTGGCCTTCCAGCGCCCAGACGGTTTTGCGGTGTTTCAAGATAATAACGCGATGCCCCGTCGCTCCCACGTCGCCCGGGAATGATTCCAGGAACATGCAGCGGAGGTCCAACGACTGCCATGACCACCCAGGAGCCCCGATATGAACCCTATCGAGTATATCTGGGATGTACTGGAACGCAGGCTCCGTGCCATGGATCCTGCACCCACGAATAGACCAGCATTGGCGGCCGCTCTGCAAACTATTTGGTGTCAGCTGCGTCCAGAGGACTACCAGGGACTTGTCGACTCACTTCCACGGCATCCCACTGCAGTTCGCAGGGCCAGAGGAGGCCCCACACGCTATTAGGTGACTATCCCATGACATTTACTAAGTCAATTTATTTCCTTATATTAATACCTAGGTACTTACAGTTACCCTAATGAGGACCTTTCAACCCCATCAACATAGTAACTACTAGCAGAAGTGCCCTGTTTTCTTACGGGTTATCAGAAACTGGCTTTAGTTACTCATACTATCGGTGTGACCGACTTCATTAGATATTTATATCACTGGTGTATGTATTTACTTAAGTACGTAGAAATTATTTGTCATGTTTGGAATTATAATGTATCTCCTAATTCTTTTCTTCATGGGGCCTCTAAATATTAGTTCCTAATTAGCGTCGACCTCTAAGTTCTTTTGCTACCACTTTTTTCCTTCATTCCCACCTAGATATACCTGCTCCCTTCACAAAGCTGCAGGTTTAGTGTAAGTATACTTCCGCTAGGTAGTACCACAAATATAAATATTATTGAATGTATTTGTCTGATACGACATTTCGTACCTATTGCAAATGATGAAGGAAATACGCGATGCATGAAAGAAACTACTATAATTTTTTCAAGTCATGGGCGCACCATCTTGACAATTGTACAGTATATAGGTTGTTTTCATGGTTAAATGATCGTAAAAGTGGACCGAAATATCGGCACTAATAACATCATTGATCCTACTACTCCATGATTTGATAGAAAATAGTTTTAACTATAGGTAACAGACTGCGCAAAATGCTGAAACCTAAGCCAGTACGTAAAAACGGAGGCCCGTCGGCAACCGCTGGTCGCTGTACTGCGGAGCACTCCGGGGCTATTATTCTTATACTTCACTCCCTTCCCATCCCCGCCCAAAAGAGTGCTATGAGCTTCTTACACAACAGTTTATTTTTTGCAGATAGTGAATCTTATGTGTACCTATTTTGGTTGGCAGCTATGTCCAAACGTACATGCATTATCTAGCTGCTGTAGAATCCTGGAGCTGACGTTGTCATGGTTACAGCCGTTCATTTCTTTATCCGATTCCTAGAGCAAGGGTAGTGTGGTTCCAATATCTCCATAACGGTAGGTTTTAGGGCCTTAAAACATGTTTTCGGACCCAAAGGGTTTACTGAGTTTTGTTCTTTCCGTCAAGGGACTTAAAATGAGCTTTGTCTCGTCCATTTTGCCTAAATTAGCCTATTATTTTAATATTTTTATCTCTCCCCCGTTGCCCCCGTCGAATTGTTTTGAAAATAAAATACAGCCCATGTTACGCAATGGCAATGTAGCTTTCTATAGGTGAAGTAATTTTTAAAATCGGTTCAGTAGTTCTTGAACCCATCCGTTACAAACACATATACAAAATTTTTCTCTTTATAATATTAGTATAGATTTATAGATTACATACCTACAAATACGATTGCCGTCAGGAAGGGCATCCAGCCGTAAAACAGGGTCAAATCCGCATGTGCGACACAGTTCGCACCCGCAACCCCACAGGTGTGTGTAAAGCGATAGAAGAAGGAGATACTCATTTTAAAAATTCACCGGCTTTTTCATTCTTTTCACCCCTTTAAGTGAATTTTTAAAAAAGAGTGTGTTCATTTATAAAGGAGATTCCAAGTACCAATTTTAAAGTCTGTAACATCTTCATTTTTTGAGCTATATGTATCCTCATATAAATAATTCAACTCCTTCCTCACTTCTTTTCACCCCTCCCCCCACGTCCCTCAACCCCCGTTAAGTGGATTTTCTGAAAACGAATATTTGTGTTCTTTTATTTTTAAAGAGGATTCCATATCAATTTTGATGTCTGTAACATGTTAGGTTTTTGTGATTTATTGTAGATAATTTCGCTGTTGTAGAATCCTGGAGCTGACGTTGCCATGGTTACGGCAGTGCATTAATTTATCCGATTCCTAGAGCAGGGGTAGTGTGGTGCCAATATCTCCGTAACGGTTGGTTTTAGGGCCTTAAAACATGGTTTTCGGGCCCGTTGGGCTTACTGAGTTTTGTTCTTTGCGTCAAGGGGATTAAATTGAGCTTTGTCTCGTTCTTATACGACAAATTCGATATTTTGCCTATATTAGCCTATTATTTTTATATCTCCCCCCGTGCCCCCACCTCGAATTGTTTTGAAAATAAAATACAGCCCATGTTACTCAATGGCAATGTCGCTTTCTTCAGGTGAAGTAATTTTTAAAATCGGTTCAGTAGTTTTTGAGTCTATTCGTTACAAAGAAACATACAAATTTTCCCTCTTTATAATATTAGTATAGAAAACTAACAGTAGGTTTCCTTCTTTTTTTATAATTTCTTTTGAAACTCTTAACCTGACTTTTCACCCAGTTTATCATCATACCGTTGCCTGCTATCCATCTCACACCGGGTGAATGTGCCGTGCGGTTAGGGGCGTGCAGCTGTGAGCTCGCATCCGGGAGATAATGGGTTCGAACCCCACTGTCGGCAGCCCTGAATATGGTTTTCTGTGGTTTCCCAATTTCACACCAAGCAAATGTTGGGGTTGTACCTTAATTAAGGCTACGGCCGCTTCCTTCCCATTCCTAGGCCTTTCCTGTCCCATCGTCGCCATAAGACATATCTGCGTCGGTGCGACATGAAGCAAATAGCAATAAAAAGGTCCATCTCATATTATCGATTCTTTTTGCACCCGCTCACAATCATGTATTCTCCATATAACATCATCATCCCCCTGTGGGTGGGGGCAATAGAATAACGCACACCCACATCATCCCCTGCCTGTCGTAACAGGTGACTGGTAGGGGCCCCAGGGGCTCTGAACCAGGGAGCGTGGGTTGGCATCCACGGGGCCCATAGCTTAGTTCTGCCATTGCTTCCACACTTACTTGTGCCACGCTCCTCACTTTCATCTATCCTATCCGACCTCCCTTGATCAACTCTTGTCCTTTTCCGTCCCCGACAGTATTAGAGCATTCGAGGCATAGGGATTCTTTCATTTCACGCCCTCGTGGTGCTCGTCTTTCTTAGGCCGATACCTCGATTTTTCGAAGTGTCGGATCCCTTCCATTTTTTCCCCTCCGATTAGTGTTATATAGAAGATGGTTGCGTATATTTACTTCTTCTTGAAACAATCACCACCGCTATAACATCATTCGCAAAAGGACTTATCTCCGATTCCCCCCCCCCCCTAATGATCCATTGTCTAGTCCAATTGGACTCATTTTTGCGAATAGTCTCACATAATCTACCCTGTCAAATGCCTTAGATAGGTCAATCGCTGAACAGTCCATTTGACCTACTAAATCTAAATATATCCTATATGTTGTTGGAATCCCACAAGTAGAACTTCAGTGGAATACATTTTCCTAAACCCGAAAGGCTTTCTCTCAAACCAGTTAGTAAATTCGCAAACATGTTTAATATAATCGGAAATAATGTTTTCCCAATGCTTGCATGCAGCACATGTCAAGCTGACTGGCATGTAATTATCGGCTTTATGTTTGTCAGGGGCTACTATAGCAACTCTCCATTCATCTGGTACAGTTCCTTCATACAAAACACTAATCTAATAAGTACTTTAGATATGGTACTAAGTTTATATCGCAACCACCCACAGTACAGCTCAAACTATTCTGTACTGACTTGAAAATAATGCATACCTTGGTAGATGAAAGATCAGGTTTAGCAACCATAAATTCTAATTATCTTATTTAAAATTATTACTATTAAGTGGCCGGTCATTTTGTAACAACCTATCTTGCTATCTATGAATTGAAATGAAAACCTACAACCTGTTTTTTTTTTTTGCTAGGGGCTTTACGTCGCACCGACACAGATAGGTCTTATAGCGACGATGGGATAGGAAAGGCCTAGGAGTTGGAAGGAATCGGCCGTGGCCTTAATTAAGGTACAACCCCAGCATTTGCCTGGTGTGAAAATGGGAAACCACGGAAAACCATCTTCAGGGCTGCCGATAGTGGGATTCGAACCTACTATCTCCCGGATGCAAGCTCACAGCCGCGCGCCTCTACGCGCACGGCCAACTCGCCCGGTAACCTGTTTTTTGGTCATTGACCGGGTCAGGGATGTAATGAATGATACATATATAGGCTGTTGTTACAATGGGGTCGCCACTCCCAAGGTGATTTATGAATGAGTGATAGATGCTACGAAATGATAATGGAGAGTGTTGCTGGAATGAAAGAGACAGGGAAAACCGGAGTACCCGGAGAAAAACTTGTCCCGCCCCCGCTTTGTCCAGCACAAATCTCATATGGAGTCACCGGGATTTGAACCACGGTAATCAGGGGTGAGAGGCCAACGCGCTGCCGTTTGAGCCACGGAGGCTCATCTCTATGAATTAATTAACCTTATTTCTTGCGTATTGTAATTTCTTATTGAGGACGAGCTTTCCTGTTTTTTCTGATTTATTGTGTTGGGTAAAGCTTGACCTATGAATTAAAATGTATCTTATTCTTACCAAAATTGTGATGGCTTCTCTTTCTTTCATTGGTCAATGAAACACTGGGACAGGTACTAATTTATTCTCGGCCTTTTTGAGTAGCTCGCACGTTTTCCGGAGGTATGTGACCTATTTTTCTCTCCCTTTACTTGTGTTTTGGGTTCTTCTATGTGTGCTTTTAAACCAAACCCCACGGCACTTAACGCCCTTGAAAAGGCCTTGCCCTGCCTAGCGACCGCTGCTCAGCCCGAAGGCCTGCAGATTACGAGGGGTCGTGTGGTCGGCAGGACGCATCCTCTCGGCCGTTATTCTGGTCTTTCGAGACCGGGGCCGCCATCTCACCGTCAGATACATACATACATACATACATACATACATACATACATACTGCACCATCCCGCGTCAAGGTTGACTACACGAGTTTCCAGACTAGCTCTTGATAATACTTTCATCTGCCGAAAATTCTTGGGTTGTGAGTTCCGCGTGAGAAAGAACACCGACGGCCTACGGTAAATACCAATCTACGTAGATGAACGTCTTCAACACGCTATTAGTCGGTTACCGTATATTTTTGATACCAAAATTTATCGCAAAAATCAGATTATCGTGACTTGCCAAGAACACCCTACATGATATCATCATGATCGCAATGAAAATTAATCATTCCAAACTTATATCTAGTACTTATTCTAAGCAGACATTGAAAGAATTCAATATTACTCTACTCAGCTTTTATTCATAAATTGATTTATGGATGAATTGGAATAAACGTTGATTACCTTGAAAATCTTTTATACAGTATAGCAGGTTTCCTATTCAATCAGTTTCTCAATAATATATTGATGTTGTCTTGAAGAAATAGGTTTGGGAAAACCTCTGATAAATAAATAAATAAATGAACTTAGGCCTTATTCATCTGACTCATAATCTTAGCCTATCGAAAAATTGTATTCTAACTAAGTAGTTTCCAAGGGATTGAAATGAAAAGAAAAATAATTAAATTACATAATAAGTAAAATTACTCAACATAATTGAAAAAGTTGGACAATTGCAATAATTATAACTATTATAATGTTTGTAATGAAAGAATTATTTGGATGCATCCGAAAGCTCTAAGTAAAATAAACTATCTTCCTACTATATACAATTCAAATTAAAGTTCAATTGGAAAATGAGGAAAACGCAAAGAAATTGGCCAATAATTAATGACTCAATTAATTAATTAATTAAGATCTGGAATCTCTGAATATTATACTAAGTTGCTTCTCGAAATCATCAAGATTCAATTGCCTGAATTAAATTCACATACAATTACAGAAATGTATATCACTCAGTTGAAAACAGTTCATCTCAATGTCCACGCACAATAGAAAAATCGTGTGGAAAGATTACTGTCTGATCCTTAGGTATTTACTCTATTCGAAGTTTCAATTTGTTCAATGTTTCATATTTTGTATCAATTAGCCTCCATACAAGCAAAACTAAGTCCACTTTAAGTCGTAAGCATTTTCAAATTATTTCCATCGTAAGGATTACATTGCTAAATTATTCAATTATTCCTTTAATTCATGGTTAAATTCCAGCTAAAGTGCGTATATGACTTACCATAACATTTCCAAGTACATTACGATTACTATTCCAACGAAATACCATGTGTGGAAAAACTGACACATAGGAAGACTCTATCCTCATCTAAAATCCACATATGAAAGTCTAAGTTACCAGTGATGACTAATATTGCTCCAAAAGAAAATAAATAAATCGTAAGCTGACTTGCCGTAAGTGAGAATATATATGAAAACAGTCGTAATTATGTCAGTGAAGGTCTAAATGTTTATGTAAGTGATCTCTTGGCTCTTCGAAGATCCTACTTATTCAATTCATTCTTTAGTGATGGCATTAAGCAACCAGAAACAGTACATTTCACTACCGACACCTTAGCATGTGCAACCCACACATACTACCATTTCTCGAAGAAATACTATGACCGACACCTTAAATAACAGTAACTATCACCATCAAATACACTAGCAACTCATATGCTAACTATATTCATTATTTAACACTTCCATTATCGCGTAGCATTTATAATTGAAGCACTCATTCCATCAAAACACAACATATGCACTATCACCTGCACATATATATATATTCATTACCATTACTGTCATAGTATCAAATAAATAGTACACTGTAACCTTAAAATTGTGCCATCAAATTTCCTTGTAATACTCCCTAAATACGATCTTTACGCTTGCTATTAGTCAAAACCATCATGCATATAAATATTAGGTTCCTCATATTACTCTAATATTTCACTGACAACAAATTATGAACAATATCAATCACTTCTCCACTATCATATTGACAAACTTACGAACGGCATTTCACTGGTACTTTAACGCCTATGTTTGGAATTTACGGTAACTTTGGATGAATACCTATTTCCTTGTGAACACACACACGTATATTAATTACGCACACAAAATGTCACTACAAATATTATACATTAACCCAAAGAATAAGGTTTTCTACTTACGATCCGACTTAAATGGGGACTTATCTTTGCTTATTGGATCTGGCTTCCATCTCGCTGTTGATCGTCATGGGATGGTAGGTCTTGCTCCCTGGTTCGGCTTAAGTAACAAGGAATCATCTCGTCATCACAGCTGACTACTATCCTCCTGGATCATTCATCTCGTCAAGCGTTACCATAGCCAGAGTAGTCCTCGCCTCAGCTTCTTAGAAGATCATGATGGCCTTCATTGCATCAAGGACAGAATAATACAAGGCATTAGTGGATTTATACATGGTAATCTGCTTAGTAATGCTAATGTGGTCAGTATATTTGTTTTCTGTTCCGCTTAATTTGCCTATAAGACTCTAAATATCGTCTTGTTTCAAACTGCCTTGCTCGCCGAAACGTTGTGAATATTACGTGCTTTAAAGATTGCACTCTGTTCGGTTTACTTCAGCTCTCTTGATGTTATGCAGTATCGGGCAAATAAAATGTTCCGAGCCCAACCGTGATGTAGTGAAGCTCCAACTTGACGTTTCTTATCAGCTGGTCTTTTATCTCACGTATATGTCAATTACAGCTGGTGTTCGGCGGGTTATCGTGGACTTGATCTTATCTCTAACAGTAGACCAAAATCTCCAATTATTACTGGGTTTCTTTACGCGATTCCGTCTTTCTTGGTGTAGTGCTCAAATAAGAATCCTTTCTCTAATGGAAGACTTTTTTTTCAATAATCGATTTAAATAATCCGCTCTCGTCATTCTTTCGCACTGCCTTCTAAAAAAAAGAATTCCTTCTGTGATTGCCGGTTGAATTTATCATCTCTTCAGTTCATACAGCTGTTAATTGTTTTTATTCTGACCCGCTAATAGCCGAAGCGCCATTTTTGTTCCAAATATAGTAACTATAGAACGGTGAAATGGCACAATACATACATACATACATACATACATACATTTATTGAACATAACAGGCGACTTCGCCCCTATACATGTTCACATGCAATAATAATAATAATAATAATAATAATAATAATAATAATAATAATAATAATAATAATGATAAAATGAATAATAAATAATAATAATAAAATGAATAATAAATAATAATAATAATAAGGATAATAATAATAAGAATAATTAGCAGTCATTAGCTGTAGCAGTCACTCACTCAGTGTTCATCCAGTGTCCTTATTATGCTCCGTACTTGCGTCACATTATTGTTGCTGACCTACACCTACTCAATAAATCAAACAACACCACTCAGCATTTCAGCACTTGCATTCGAGCTAACTTTAAATCAAACAGACCATGCAATCCTGTCCTATTACCCAACTCCACATAACTAAGTACTCGGTCCCTATATTCCCCAATCCATTAGAATTTTAACATACTATCCCCTTCCCTTATACACATAACTATTCCACCCCCCTATTCCCCTGCCCACCCTCTAACTCACTCTCCTTCATTTTACTCTCGCAGGCCTTTTTTGTCACACAAAAATACCTGTTCAATTCACCCCCTTTTCCCCATTGCTTAATAATCCATCTCAGTATTGCGTTCTCATCCCCTCTCCCCAATATTTCCCGATGCTCAGCACTCAATAATCCATGTCTTAACCCCCTCGTTACCTCACAGTCTCTTAGCAAGTGAAAATCATCATTCACATCTCCACAAAGTACACACCTTGTCTTATCTCTCCCCTGTATCCAGCCTGTATTCCTTTGCAAACCTAAAAGCCACCACATCATCCCATATCGTTTTGACCTATCGACGTATCTAATATTCAACCCTGCTATCTCCTCTATTTTCGTCAAAACAGTCAGCGAATTTCTTAGTCTGCTTTCCCCCAATAATTTCTGCCTATGGATATCTCTAATTCTCCTTTCCAGTATATTCATCCCTCTCACTTCTGTCTTCGACCAAACCTCCCCCCACAGGTGTCCTAATCCTATCCTCTCTAAATATCCCTTTATTTTTTCCAACCATCCACCCTTATACATGCTCTTACATTGCTGTGCATACGCTGCCCGTAATACCCTCCCACCTTCCTGTCTTTTTAAATTCATCCAGTATCTAACTATTCTTTTCATACCCTCTGATTCCAAATCCTCCCCACACATTAATTCCGCCCCTACATTTGCTGTACACCTCGGTAAGCCCATTACTAACTTAGCAAAACTACTAACAATCCTTCTTAGTTCCTCTCTTTTCTCATCCAGCCCCCAAACTTCTGAGCCGTATAATACCCTCCCAACGATTACCGACCTGAACACTAGCCTCAGTGTTTTATAACTGATCCCCGGGTATTTGACTAGCAAATTTCTGACTGTGGCTAAGGCTGCCAATCCTCTATATTTCGCCCTTTTGATCTGGTCACTCCAAGTTCCTTTATCATTAAAAATAACTCCTAGATATTCCAACTTCCTTACCTGTTCCAATCTTTCTCCCTGAATTACCCAATTACCTTCTATCTTTCTTCTTTTGTCCACCTGGACTACTAATATTTTAGACTTATTTCCATTAATTCTCAATCCCCATTTCCTCGCAAATAGCGTCACTGACTTTAAGGCCCTATTCATCGCCCCTGAAGTTAGCGTCATCAATAACACATCATCCGCAAATATCAGTCCCGGTACTTCTAAACCATTAATTACTGGCACAGCCCAATTTCCTGTCCCAAACCCCTCTAAAATATCGTTGATAAATAAAATAAACAGTATTGGCGATAACTTGCATCCTTGTTTTAAACCCACCTTGGACTCTAATGGTCCACTCAGTCTCCCTTCTCTCAATTTTACACAAAACCTGACAACCCTATATATTCCTTCCACTGCCCTCAACATCTTCTCCGAAATCCCTAGCCTGCCTAATTTCTCTAATAGGGCCTCTCTATTCACCTTATCAAAAGCTTTCTCAAAATCTATTGCTGCTACATAAACCGTACTTCTAGCCATATTCTTATACTTTTCTAGAATAGTCTTTACTATCATTATATTATCTACTGTTCTTCTCTTTTTCCTAAATCCACCTTGGTAATCTGTCAAAATTTCATTTTCTTCCGCCCAGCCGCTTATTCTGTTCGCTAAAACCCCAGTATATATTTTACTCAAAGAATCCAACAGAGATATACCTCTATAACTGTTCACATTGTTCCTACTACCCTTCCCCTTGTATATAGGGCATATAATTCCTGTTTCCCATTCCTTAGGGTAATTACCTCCCTCAAATATCCTATTGAATAGTTTAACCATTCCCTCTATCATTATCTCATTTTTGCTAATTTCCTTCCAAAACTTGTTATTTATACCATTACACCCCCCGGCTGACTTTGCTCTGGCTCTACTTATCACTCTCAGGATTTCTTCCCTTGTGATTTCTTTATCTAGGTCATAAATTGCCATTCTCCTATTCCTCCAAATTACTCCTTCTCCCGAACCTCTCCATCTTTCATCCCCCTTATTCCCTAGTAATTCGTCAAAGTGTCTGACCCATTGCACTTCCTCAATACTCGTTTTCTCTGTATTCCTTCCACCCTTAATAATTTTATTAATCTTATCCCAAACTCTCTCAAAATTATTTGTCTTGCAGTCATTATTTATGGCTTCCATTTGTTCTTCTAACCACGTCTTTTTTGTCTCATAAATTTTCTTTTTATACTCCTTCCTCAATCTACAGAAAAACTCCCTTTCTTGGCTCCCACCTTTCCTTCTATATTCTCCTAACGCATCCATCACCTTCCTCCGCAATCCTTCACACTCCCTATTAAACCATTCTTCTCCCTCTTTCTTATTTCCCTTTCTAGCTTTAGCCTTCTGCGCTATTATCTTTATTGGATGTAGCAACAATTCCAAGGCTTTATCAGTATTATTCTCCTTTAACGCCCCTTTCCACCCATATTTCAGGAGTTGTAACTCCTCTTTTACTACCCTATTCCAATCTCGGCCCACCTTCTCTGTCCATTTATACTTATTATAACCACTCCCTCGTTTATCATTTGTCTCATCTTCCTTCATTGTACACTTCTCTTCCCCCCTTTTCAGCATAACCCTCACCGGGAAATGGTGTGATTCAATCCAGTCTCTTATTTCCATTCTTACAACTTCCTCAATCATCCCTTCCGAACTTAAAACCATATCTATCACACTACCACCCTTCTCAGTAACATATGTCAATTTCCCCGTCCTATCACCCTCTATCCATCCATTCAGAATATACAAATTTCCCACAGCACACATCTCTAGGAGCTTCTCTCCATAACTATTTGTAATTTTGTCCTCACTCCTTCTACTTTCCAACACACACATTCGATCCTCCCTACTATAAACTGGGCTCTGTTCCCCTATTCTCGCGTTCCAATCCCCGAATAACAACATATCCTCCTCACCTGGAAACATTCCCCTTATCCTACCAATATCTACCAATAACTCTTCAAAAAAAAATTTATTTGCATATGCTGAATTACTAGGGTGGCAGTAAACAAAAGCCAGATTTATTTTCTTCTTCCTTCCCTCACCCCCTCCCATATTCAATCTCAACCATATGGTTTCCATCATATCTGTCTCTATATCCTCTACTCTTTCACTAATTTCTTCCCTAATTAGAACTATCATCCCTCCTGGTGCTCGTCCCTTATTCTTCTCTTTTCTTCTATATTTATATTTTATCACAAACCCTTTCCATGAAATCTCTCTCCCTGTTTCCAGTCACGTCTCCAAGAGTGCCACAACATCAAAACTTTCAATTACTTCCCGAACTTTCTTGTTTCCTAATTTGTTCCTTAGTCCCTCAATATTCACACATCCTATTTTCCAATATAGTTATAACTTTCCCTCCCTCCCTTCTTGGTCTCCCCCTCTATTACTTCTAGTAGTTATCGTCCTCTCATCCCTCGTCTCCATTCCTCCTTCTTTAACCAACCTATACCGTTCCATGTCCTCTGTATCCTCCATCCATTTACGTACTTTTCCCCATATATCTTTTAAGCTCCTACTTCTGACTTTACTCATATTTTTTTTACCTTCCTGTCGATCTGTCTCCTCTTGTCTTTTCTTGTTCACTACACCACTGCACCCTGCTCTCACCGATTCTTGCTGCTCACCCCTACTCACCCCCTCGCTATTTTGGGCTTCTGAATCCACCTTCCCTTGTCCTTTCTTGCTCCCTGCAACACTACACTCTACTCTCCCAGTTTCTTGCTGCTCACTCTCACCGTCATCTTCACTATCTTGATCTTCTGCCTCCCGGCTGCACTGCCCATTCTCTTCTGAGATGCTCTCCTCTCCTGCCACGTCTCTCCTCTTCTTTTCTTCTTTCTTCTTCCCAACTTGCCTTATCATCTCACCACCCTGAACCCTATCGTTTTCGTCCATCTCCTTTAGCTTCGTCACTGAATGTACTCTAACCCATCTCCCGTTTGTCACCTCCAACCTCAGACCTCTTATTCGGGCCTTTAGCCCCTGGTTCCTCGCTCTCCATAGGTGCCTATTCAAGATCCTCATATTTTCACTTCCTTCTCTTCCCATGTCTCTTTTCACACTTATTTTCTGTCCCTGTAAATTCTTACTGTTACCTACCACAATTTCTGCCATTAGGGTAGATAAAAATTTTACCCTAATTGGCCTCCGTCCTTTAGTTTTACCAATTCTCTCTACATCGTCTATGTCACCATAACCGAAATCTATCTTCATTGTATCACGTATAACTTCGATCACCTTGCCTATCAGTTCCAACTTGTCCTCCCTCACATCTTCCTCAACTCCATATATAAATATGCCTTTCTTCCATCTCTCCTGCTTGTACTCCTCCCCTTCTTTCTTCATCCTCATCATCTCCTCTTTCAAATATTTCACTTCCCCTCTCAATAACTCGATTTCTTTCTCATTATTGTCAACTCTTCTGCTTGATTCCTCCGTCCTCGTTTCCAGCCATTTCTTCATATTGCCTATCTCCTTCCTCTGCTCCTCCATCATGTCCTTTATTTCCTGCAGTTTCTCCCACTGGCATTTCTCCTGCAAGACTTCACTCACAACCACCCTGAGTGCGGCCAAATCCTCTGTGTTATATTTTCCACTGGTATTTGGGCCTGGGTTTAATTCCACCCCCCCAATAACCAGTAGCACCGCTACCACTGCCACTACCAGCACCGTTTCACTCATTATTAATCCGTCCTTACTTGTCACCAATCCATTCTTGTTCTCCTTCTTCCGTTTCGCCTGCCATTTGCCAATAGCGGCCCGGTATTGCTCGATGCCAACCATATTCACCGCACGCACTGCTCTACACAACCTCTCTCCTCGACCGCTCGAGCTAGACTGAGTGTCACCGTCAGATAGCTCCTCAATTCAAATCACGTAGGCTGACTGGACCTCGAACCAGCCCTCAGGTCGAGAGAAAAATCCCTGACGTCATGTACTTGCAGTAGGTAAGGGTTATTCTGCCCGAAGGCAGGTCCGAACCTCCGCAGAGGTGTTCCTGAGCCGGAGTTTACGTGCGGTAGGACGGCCAGTTCCTTTCCGCTCCTCCATTCCCTTACCCCCCACCAACAGCGCGTGGCAACCCATCCAACTCCTGACCACGCCCAATCGGAGATCTCACGGGATCCAGTGTTTCAACACGGCTACGGCCGTTGGCTGTACTTGCAGCCATCGTGGTTATTGTGTTAACTGCGGAAGTGTACAGTGAATGCTGACAGCGTGGCTACGGGTTTACTTCGCGAACTGTGCACGGCTCAGTGAGGAGAGCAAATATTGTACTTCCCATTACATTAATATGACTTCTTAGCGACACCAATGATTCCTATTATAGTTGACGTTCCGGTCAGCCTTCTATGTCAAGACTCTGCACACACATTTACCGTCTCTCTCTAACTGTGGATTTTAAGTACCAGAAGGTTGGTCTGAAACCTCAAGACTAATTTAAAGAAGCAATTAATCTGATGACAAAGTCCATTTACATGTTGTTAGCTTTGAATGCTGACTAGGTGTGTCAAAATTCGAGTGCACAGGCCTAAGTAGAAGAGATGTACCTAAGTAAACATGATTATCTAAAAACAAGCAAATAATATCAGTTTTCGAATACGGTTAGTGAGCCAATTCTAATTGAAAGTTCTGTGCTTGGTGCGGATAAATTTTCTACGTTACAGATTAAGCATGAAGCAGCCGTAACTGTTTGTAATGAGTAATAAATTGCATGATATTTCACAGAAGTGGTTAAAGTAGTGTACTGTATTTAGTAAAACTATGGAGAGCAGTATTATTCAGTTACTATTTGTGTAACTGATCTTCCTGACAGGTAAATCCGCTTTGATAAATAATTATAATGTACACTAGTAAATGATGCCAATTGTATTTGGTATCTATCCTATAATCCTCAAAATAGCGTGCATTAACTGACCTCTCACAACCTTTCCCATTCGGTTCCCATTGATTCACTACGCCCACAATCTCTTCACTGGTAGGATAATAATAATAATAATAATAATAATAATAATAATAATAATAATAATAATAATAATAATAATAATAATAATAATATTTGAATAAGTGTCCCCCCCCGATTCTTCACTTTCCACTTTCCATGTCATGATTTGATGCTTGTTGTTTAAAGTTGTCTGACATTTAAGGTCATCGGCCCACGTCAGGATTTATGGCTCTTACCTTGATAATAGAACGCACCTATAAATTGAACTTTTTACGTCTCTTTTTAGCATGGAACCGGGGAAAAACTTACACACGCCTTATTTCCAGTCCGTATTACGAAGTATATTAAGATCTTGATGGTCGGAATGGACAGTCTCGAAAGTTGAGTTCACAGAGGATATTCACAAAGGAACTGTTATTAATGCATAGTTATTGAATGAAGTCAGATGCGACAAAATATGCGAAGTCTGTCTAAAAATTACGGTGAATGGATCGACATCGCAATGGCAACGTGTGGTAACACTGCGTGAATGTGGACAGAGACATCTCGAGCAGCGCCACGTAGCGTTGAACACACGGAGTTCAAGCAAGATAGCCTACTGCTGCCAGTCGAGCGTAGTGCGTGTGAAGACTCGTGTCGTAGTGGAATGGAGCAAGCCAAACTTCAAGTTTTGTTCTTACAAATTGGGAAAAAACTGCGACGGCGATTCATGCGATGTTAGTGCAAGTGTACGGAACAATAAGACGTATTATCGGTACACTTTCTAGCGATAGATTTAAACCCTAATGCTGAATCGGTAGACCTGGGCAATCTCCGAGATTCGTATTGGCAACCTTTGAATACAAATTATGAATCGCTTATTTGAGACATCTGGCGTACACTTTACTTACTAGTTCTGTTGTTGTTTACACAGAAAAGCCAAACTATAGAATTCATGCCAGGAACAATATTCGCATCGAGAAATGTTATATAATGTGTGTGTGATATAGTTGTTGGCTTAAGATAATAAAGGTTTAGAAAATGCATATCGATCGATCATATTCTCGATTCAATTCAGATTTCATTTCCATTCAGTTGGCAGTATTACCGGAACCGGGAGATCTCCCTCCTTATTCCTCACCCCCGTACACAAATCTATCGCTAAAACATGTGCCGATAATAAGCATAAAGTGAGTTCAAGACTGGTTCAAACATTTTCGGGATGGGAAGAAACTCAAGATGATACGCCATATCCGGTTCGACCGTCAATAAGCAAAGGTGCAGAAAACATGGAGCAAACGCGACAAATGCCACCACAAAATCGGCTACAGTCTCTGAGAAGGATATCAGAGGAATTATGGAATTAGCAAAGACAGTGTGAAGACGGCCATTCACAACAATTTGGGTAAGCGGAATATCTGTTCTGTAATTGTGCGGCGCACATTGACTGACGAGCAGAAGGCAACACGAATGGAAAATTGCTGGAGAGTTTCACTGACACGTGTAAGTAAAATACATATTTTTGAAAACCACCGTCACTGGCGATGAGACCTGGTGCTACAAGTTTAATTTGGAGACCAAGAGACAATCAATGGCATGGTGTTCACCGGGGTCCCCTAGTCCCAGAAGAGATTCGGTTCCAAAAGTCTGCGAGCAAGACACTGTTGATTGCCTATTTCAATAGCAATGGCATGATCCACTAGGGATTCGTACGGGAGGGAGGGGGGGGGGGGCTGCAACACCGCACTAAACGAGAACCTTTTTTAACGATCCGGCGTGTTCGTTCAAAGCTTTACAGGACTAGAAAATGGAGTATTCTCCAAGACAACGCCCGTACACACACACACTACAATTCGTGTTCGGAAGTTCTTGGCTAAGCGGCGCGTAAATGTTCTGGAAAATCCACCATATTTCCCGGTTGTGACACCTACAGACTTGTCAAGGGAATTGTGAGAGGTACACATTTTACTGACATACTGGGCATCCAAAGATGTGTGACATTGGTGGCTGGATCGATTTCACAAGACCTTCACTGTCAGTTTCCAGTGTATTAATTCGCTGCATTCAATCATTAAAGAAATGTTTAGTAATGCGAACAGTACTGTCCAACGTGAGGAAAACACTAAATTTAGATTTAGATTATCCCCCCGCAAGGAAAGATTTCGTACGGCGTATGAAGAACATTTTGGTCAGCATTAAAATACAATAATAGTTTTGAATGTGCCGCTATTTTATTTATTATTTATTTATTTATTTATTTTTATTTATTTATTTATTTGCAGGTAACAGGTAACTCGTGTACGGCGATGTATTGGAAATAAACTCAGTCAGGCTGTGTGTCAGGTATTGAATGGGTTGAATGGGTGACTACATTTCTAGAAAATATAACTCAGAGAATTAGAGTAGGTGAAGCGTTATTTGGACCTGTAATGCATAGGAGGGCAGTATTATTGGACCTTCATGTTTATATATATAAGTATAGATCTGGAATCACAGAAAATGATATTTGTGGATGATGTTATACTGTTAGTAAATGAGTTGCAGGATTGCGAGCGACTGTAGGGGGACATAAACAATGTAGTAAGATGGATAGCAGACAACAGTATGAATTGTAAAAGGGATGAAAAGTCAAGTTGTAAGTTCCACCAAGAGGAAAAGTCCTCTCAGATTTAATTATTGTGTTGATGGGGTGATAGTATCTCATGGGGAACAGTGTAAGTACCTAGGTATTAACGTAAGGAATGGTCATAATTCGGGTAATCATATAAATGAGGTAGTAAAGAAAGGTTACAGGTCTCTTCACATGGTTATGAGAGTATTTATGGGTTGTAGTAAAGAGAGGGCGTATAAGTCTGTGGTAAGACCGCAGTTAGAGTTTGGCTCCAGTGTATGGGACCCTCAACAGGACTAGTTGATACGAGAACTAGAAAAAAAATTCAAATCAAAGCAGCACAATTTGTTCTGGGTGATATCCGACAAAGGAGTAGTTTTACTAAAAAGTTGAAAATTTTGCGCTGGGAAGACTTGAGAGTAAGGAGACGAGGTGCTCGACTATGCGATATGTTTCGAGCTGTCAGTGGTGAGTTGGTGTGGAATTACATAAGTAGAAGAATAAGCTTGAGTAGGTAAGGGTTATTCTGCCCGAAAGCAGGTCCGAACCTCCGCAGAGGAGTTCCTGAGCTGGAGTTTACGTGCGGTAGGGTGGCCAGTTCCTTTCCGCTCCTCCATTCCCTTACCCCCTACCAACAGCGCGTGACAACCCATCCAACTCCTGACCACGCCCAACCAATGTTGCTTAACTTCGGAGATCTCACGAGATCCGGTGTTTCAACACGGCTACGGCCGTTGGCAATAAGCTTGAGTGGAGCTTTTAAAAGTAGGAAAGATCATAATATGAAGATAAAGTTGGATTTCATGAGGAGCAAATATTCATTTACAGGAGAGGAGTAAGGGAGTGGAATAAATTATCAAGAGAAATGTTCCATAAATTTCCAAGTTCATTGAAAATGTTTAAGAAAAAGCTAGGTAAACAATTATAAATTAAATAAATGTAAATATGAAGTAAACAACTGATAAGGAATCTGCCTCCTGGGCGACCGCACTAAATGCAGATCACTGATTGATTGATTGATTGATTGATTGATTGATTGATTGATTGATTGATTGATTGATTGATTGATTTATATCAGGATTCACAGCTGCTTTTTCCAAAAGTAATCTTGAAATTTATGAAGAAGTGGCATGTATTGCGGTGGCTGTAGTGACCGGAGAAATGATATACTATATCTTATAAGAAATAAATTGACAAGAGGATATAAACCATATGTATATCAGAAAAAGACAATATATTAATTTTTAATGTTATAATTATCCCTGCAACATTTGGGGAGTTTTCGTTGCAATGGCAGAATGACAATGTTTTGTCTGGTGTACATAATTATGTTTTAGTTATCACATGATCTGTTTAATGTTTATTTGGCTGAATATGGCCACTAAGTGGCTGAAACTAGTCCCAAGATTCATGTAATATTATTTGCTTGAAATATTATTTTGAAAAGGTGGACCTACTTGTCAATTTATTTCTTACTAGCAAGTGTACCCGTGCTTCGCTACGGTATTCTACATTGTATACGGATATGGGAGTAAATTACTGTACATACAGTGAATAAGAATGGTTTAAATTGCATGTCTCTGGCGTTATTCAAGAACAGCAGGGGGAGGTTCCCATACGTTGTTTACAATGTAAAGTGTGAGTTGCGGAGTTGTGATGATAACGGCCGGCTCACTTGCATACTGCCATTCACAATCGAGTAGGTAAGTTTTCATTATAATGGGAGGCTCCATTGCCTACTGCGAGGTCACAATCGATATGGGGAGTTTTCGTTACAATGGCAGGTGCCGTTTCCTAAAGTATAGCTGCCTTTATGAACAAATTTACCCGTCTAAATTGTGACTGACATTAGCCATAGTAGCCTCTCTATTATCATGGAAACTCACCAACTTGGTGTGAATGTCGTTAAGAAAAGGGGCCTGACATTATAATGACAACAGCACAACTCAATTTTGACTGACACTAAAGAATGTGCCTACTATTATAATAAAAATTTCTCAACTATAATCTGTCTGGAAGTACTCGTAGGAAAGGGCGCCTGCCATTTTACGAAAACTCCCCAAACTACTACTCACAAACACAATCGGTTAGGGGGATTATGAACAAAATTGCATGCTCCCTTGACTTCCGCCAGTCAAATCGAGAAGGGAGTTATTAATTACAATGGTGGTTTCTCCTTACTAATGCTAGTTACAAAGGAGTTGGAGAGGATCCCATTCCTACTGCGCTTCAAAGCCGATGAGGAGAGTTTATTACAGTAGCAGAGATGGAGTCGCTATCGATCTAAAATATTAATTATAATGGCAAACACCCCCTTTCTACATCGCTACAAATCGACTTCAATGAATGCGTATATAGAACGACATACAAAGTATATGCATGTTTACAAGGTTGCAAACCTCCATTTACAGATTAACTGGTGCTAAACGATACATCATATCGACAAACGGATTGTACCATAAGACGCCTCATTTAGCGTTGTAAATACCTGATCTTAAGATATTTTCTCCTATCTCATCTATTTATGGGTAAAATTGAGTTAGAAACGTTGAATACGGTGAAATTTGGGTAATGTAACTAATGTGACAGCTACAAACATAGAATTTGGCTCACATATGGATAATGGGAGGGCCGATGTTCGTGTAGAATTTGATGATTCTACATTTCATATAAGTTATTCGAACATTGAATTATACGTGTACGAAGAGCAAAATGTAGGTATAATCAAAAAATTGAGACAAATCTAACATACAAGGATTTGAGATACGACGAAACGTCATAGGACCGAAGTTGTAGATCACTCCAAATCGTACTCAGATTGTGCCGTCCGATTTGTGATACAATTTACCGTTTAGCCGAAAAATACGAAGGTCTGCACCGACATTCAAATTGCCTCAATATTCAGATATTTTCCGGGGTAAAACATGAAATATTTAAAGATCTTGGAAGCTTTCCGTCGATTACAGGCTAAGACATACATTTTTTTCAAATTTCTATTGTCTAGCTCGTCTGGCAGATTGTGCCTCAATCGTTTTTGGGGGAAGGGTGGGTGGATGTAAAACTGAGGACGCTCAAGAAACTAAAGCTTACAAATGTGCAGATGGTCTTTATTACACCTGAAATGGATAACTTCACGAAAATTTCGCCAAAATAGTCAATGTACAGGCAGACACACGGTCGTCACGATTTTATTTATTTATTTATATAGAAGGAATCTGCTCTACGTACAACACCTTTTGGGCTCTGTCCGCTGGACTTAGCCTGCAAGAACGACTCATGATATCTCCCTTATTCACCCTCCTTACGAAAAAATGCATAGGAGAAAAAGTTTTAGGAATGGATTTCCATCAAGGTTGGTCGATTTCCAGTCAGGTTGGCCTGATATGTATTATAGAGGAGTAAAATCACTACTTCGGTTTCCTATAACCCCCCGGTCCATTCCATAAATTTGAAATGGTATGGACCTAAGAACCTACCTTTGGACAGGTGAATGTTAAATATGAAGTTGGTTGACATATCTCCAGTAGTTTTCAAGTTATAAGAAATACGCTTTACACGCATCCGCTTTAGTGTTAAGTCGGGTGGGATATGTACTGAAAAACCGTCCGTTAATTATATTTACCCTATTAATCCTACTATCAACAAAAGGCACAAAAGAAAAATGTTTTAGAAATGGATTTCCATCAAGGTTGGTCGATTTCCAGTCAGGCTGGTCTTGTATATGTTGTGGGAGAGTAAAATATCTGTTTCGGTTTCCTATAAACCCTCAGTCCATTCCGGGAATTTGACATTGTATGGACCTGAAAACCTACCTTTGGACAGGTGGATGCTAAATATAAAGTTTAGTTGAAATATCTTCAGTAAGGGTAAGGTAAGGGTTATTCTGCCCGAAGGCAGGTCCGCACCTCCGCAGAGGTGTTCCTGAGCCGGAGTTTAAGTGCGGTAGGATGGCCAGTTCCTTTCCGCTCCTCCATTCCCTTACCCCCCACCAACAGCGCGTGGCAACCCATCCAACTCCTGACCACGCCCAATGTTGCTTAACTTCGGAGATCTCACGGGATCCGGTGTTTCAACACGGCTACGGCCGTTGGCATATCTTCAGTATTGGAATAATAACAGTAAGTTATTTATTAAATAGACCACCTAATCAATACAAAGTCTAGTCTTGGATGATTTACATAGATTTGTTAACTAATATTGGTACATGTTTCGCCTTGTATGAAGGCATCATCAGCCATTGTCTTAACCTTAGATTGAAAATAAGCGTCTAATTAACATGTAATAATGAAATAAAGTTTTAAAATCTTGAAGAGATTTGAAGTAAAATAACATTAAAAATAACAATGATGGTTTAAAAATATACAATGTGATGAGTTACAATGGTGCAAGTATTAACAAAATTAACATTAGGAGGCTGCTATAATAAGTACAATGGATAAAACAACAGACTGTTATACAACAAGTAGTAAGATTGCTATGAAAATAAAGTTGACTGTCTGGCGGTTACAATTAGACGATGGCGAAAAATAGTATATATTCAAAATAAAGAAGAGAGAATAAAAGTCAAAGGTTGGTCGAGAGATCCGAAGTTAATCATAATCTTGAAGATAAAAGACGAAAGTCAGAGGCATATGGTGAAGTTGTAGAACACATTGAGGATATGTTGTAGAATAGAAGTTGAAGAACAGTTTTAAATTGGATCCCTATGGACCATCTCAAATTTGAAGCATTGCTCAAATGTTGCAAAAATGATATTTATTACATGTAATATCTTCAGTAGTTTTCAAGTTATAAGAAATACAATTTACACGCATCCGCCATTGGGTTAAGTCCGGTGGGACTTGTACCGAAAAACGGTCCTTTAATGATATCTCCCTTATTAATCCTCGTATCGAAATGATGCATATGAGAAATACAGTTTGGATATTGATTTCCATTAAGTCAGGTAGATGTCCATTAAGTTTAATTGTGTATATTTTGTGGGAGTGCAAAATCATAGCTTCGGTTTCGTATAAACCCCCAGTCAGTTCAGGAATTTAGAAACAATACTGACCCTGAAATCTACCCAAGGACAGGTGGATTATAAATATGAAGTCTGGTAGAATATATCCAGTGGTTTTCAAGTTATAGACAGACAGACAAATGAACGAACAGACAAACAGGCTTCAAAAGTTAAAAATTATGCAGATGGTCATAATTGCACTTGAAACAGATAACTGTACCGAAATTTCACCAAAATAATCAATGTACGGACACACGGTCGTTACGATTTAATTTATACAGATAGATAATTGCACTTCAGTGCGGAACAAAAATGAAATGTATAGCTTATAATACTAAATTTAGCCTATGAGCTCAAAGGATGATTACATACCGAACCCCCCTACAATAGAAATACCAAGCTCCATTACACAACCAGAGGAATACGATGGAGAAGAGAGGGGTAGTATTTGTAAGCCTACAATTCAATACTTCGAAGAAATACACAGAGTGATACGACTTTCAATGGTCACTCGAGGAAACAACGACATTGGTTGGTTGGTCGGTCGGTCGGTCTCATGGTTGGTTAGTTGAATTTAAGTACTAAGAGTTATAGACACAAAGGCGCGCAAAACTGTATTCAAACTCAAACTAGTTCCGAGAATTCATTACTTAACAAAAAACACCGTTATGAACGGTGATTTGAGTGACTTGAAGACATTCGGAAGATCGCATATTCAGTTTCCAGTTGAAATAGGAAAACATGATGTGTCCGTAGATCCGTACCGCGTAATTTGAATGCAATCCAATTTAACGAGGAATCTATATCTAATGCATGCTGCTTTACCTTTTTGAAATATTACATGAATGGAAAAGGATTCGAACTGCAGGTACTAGTAACATTTTCATGTCAATACAGCCAAGAGCAATCTAAAACTGTGGTAAAAATAATATATTAAACAATGATACAGCACAGGATACATGCCTTCTTTGGAAATAATAACATCAGCAAACGGTTGAGGTAACCCAATAAACTTTATTGGGCCCTTTACGAATGTATATGTACCACTAAATCTTACGCTCCAACAAAGTAAGGAACCCACCCGGATTAATACACAAGCAATTAATATAATAACACCCAACATTCTTATTAACACTTTTACTATCAGTACTATTCGTAACATTCTTACATTTTGAAATTCTAAATCCAGTGCACTATTCCGACAAAATACTGTGGTATTAATATTTGTCATTTTAGAAAATTATTTCAGATATTTGGTCCTTTCGTACTAAAACACAGATAGAAACCGACCTGGCTTACGGTAGTCTGACCTCAGATCATGTAAGGATTTAAAAGTCTAACAGACTGATTAATTAAACGTATACACCTAATCATATTCCTTAATCCAACATCGCGGTCACAATATATTTTGTCGATAAGAACCCTCAAACAAATTACTTTGTTATCCCTAAGGTAATGTTACAATATAGAATTAGAATGGATTCATAAATCCATGTCCCAATTAAAAAAGAGTTATTTCTATATTCAAGTCACCCCAAAAATACGATAATGTAATTGTTAACAAAACCACTAAACAAAACGAATACATTCTCATATCACTGAGCTATCATTCGTAATCACATCCTCTATGAACAGATGATTCTACTTTTCTACTCCTTATCAGCACGAGAAGCTAAAGAAGGGCCAAAGAGAGCATCAAATATTAATTTGAGGGTAAGTTCATTTATCTAAATCTAAGTCATACAATAGAGACAAAGAAATAAGTTTATTCCATTAATTTGATGGTAAGTTCAAATTTTTGGATCAAAGCCCTATAGAGGAGATAACGAAATAGTATTACCATGACGAATATAAGAACCAAGTGTGATGACTCAACTGTTATAGCGTGGTAGTTTGTGGACCCGCCACAGGGAGCACTGCAAACGTCGGTGTCCAACACGTGCATCAATACACCGGTAAACCATGTGATGGAAAGTGCGGGAGATGTTAATGTGCGAGATATTTCAATTCAACAAGTTGAATTTCCTTTGCTTTCAGTTCCTAAACTCAGTTCATTGTGTGTTGAGCACTTAAAGCACGTGTGTTATATGGCCTGATTAAATTAATAGTTCAACATACTGTACTGTTTCGTGCCTGGCTGTAAGTCAGGCTATGGTAGAGTAGTTAATGGTATAAAATTCTTTTCACCACCGAAGGATAGAAATAAATTTTAAAAATGGGCCAGAGCTATTCCACGAAAGGAATAGTAGAATTTGTCAAGTTCATTTCTCTGATGATTTGATAGTAAAATCAGATAACTTTATAGTGAATGCTGAAAAAGTGGTTATGCCTCTTGAGAGATGGAAATTACGTCCAGGAGCAGTGCCTCACATTTTTCCTAATTCGCCGAAATACCTTTCAAGTGAGATTAAGTCCCGTGAAACTCCCAACAGGAAAAAAGAATCTAGACACCACTAGGAGAAGAAGAAAGATGATTGAAGACGGGAGTGTAGCAGCAAGTGAAGAATTAAAAGGTCAGTCTAATGTTGATCAAAATTTGGGTTATTCTAGTGTGCTTTCTGATGCCGAAAAGACAATATTATCGCTCAAAAGGCGCCTAAAAATACCAATCGAAATTTAAAACGAGCTAGATCTAGTCTAAACTCAGCAAAGGTGGTGGTGGTGATTATTGTTTTAAGAGGAAGTACAACTAGGCAACCATCCTCTATATAACACTAATCAGAGGGAAAAATGGAAGGGATCCGACACTTCGAAAAATGAAGATATCGGTCAAAGGAAGACAAGGGCCGTGAAGTGATGAAAATGAAAGACTCCCTAGCCCTCGCAAACCTAATAGCGTCGGGGTCGGAAAAGAACAAAAGTTGATCAAGTGAGGTCGGATAGGATAGATGAAAGTGAGGAGCCTGGCACAAGTAAGTGGAAATAATGCCAGGACTCAGCTAAGAGCCCCGTGGTCGCCAACCCACGCTCCAAAGTTCAGAGCCCCTGGGGCCCCTTTTAGTCGCCTCTTACGACAGGCAGGGGATACCGTAGGTGTTATTCTACCGCCCCCACCCACAGGGGGATAAACTCAGCAAAATCGAGATTTAATTTATTGGAGAAGCAGGTTAGAAATACACAGTTCGAAACTCTTCGATTTAGAAGTGTTTACTGTACTATTTGGCTGGGTACGTTGTTAAGCACTCTTCTAAATTTATTAAGTGTTCGCCCTGTGCCCATTCTCTACGTGATAATAATCATAGTACATTTCCAGTTCTCTCCGAAATAACAGACTACGGTTCAAGCAATAATGAAGTGTTTTTAACGCGCCCTTCGATAAGTATATGTGACATTCTTTTCCAGGCCGAGAACATAATGAGTGGAAAACCGAAGTGAAAATCGATGTGGAGCGAAATATTTTTTGATTGTATCGATTCTATAGACAAAATTTCAGTTGATCCTTCAGGTGCTGGCTGTTGTCTTCAACATGTTATGGATATAATCCCCAGCCTTGTTTATCATTATCTGAAGTGCCGATTTTTCTTCAGAGTGAAAGAAATCCGGCGAGATTTACAATCTCGAACATCCGTCAAATCTTCACGCAAGCTTTCGAAAGTCCAGTAACCGACAAACTGAGATAGTAAGTAGAGTATTACCTTTAAATAGTTCATGGGTGTTTTTTTAATATGCTGGGAGTTGTGTTATTTATGTATATATACACTCGAGTAACTTGTGCTTTTCGCAACACGTGATGAAATCGTAGCTCTTATTTCCGTGTATGATATTTTTCCATTGTTCTCTGCCGTGGTATTTTAATTGTTATCTCTCATTTTTTTTATAAAAGACAGTGTATATACTTATCAGTTACGGAGTAATACGTTTCCTGTGTCACCATTCCTCAGACCAGCTGATAGTATATGTATTGTGGAGCTACCAAACTCTAGCGCTGCCTGGCGGGGCGCGCCTGCACTCGATGAGTCATCACACTTGGTTCTTATATTCGTCATGGTATTACGTTAAAGCTATCAACGTTGCAAAGGTATCTATGGCAGTGCAGAAGATGTGAAGTGAAAAGTAAACAAAGTAGTCCATAATACCGAAAGTAACGAATCATACCTGAATGGAATCGTAGGACAGTATTACGGATCATTTTAGGATATTTTCTAAAAATAAAAAGTACTAAACATTTCGGCGATCATTATGCTTGATATTCAAAAGCCGAATATTTTAACGTAGGTATTTTCCAGCGGCGATTACGGCTTATGTATTTGAACAGTTCCAGAGATATATTTTTAATTTATAATTCCGTTTTCATCGACAACATGTGTAGCGAATTTAACCTCGGAATTTTTTGACAAATTTCTATTTATTTCCTTTAAGGGGCGATGGAAAATATAACACATATTCACGCTTTGTGCAAATATCTTCTGCAAGGAGCATTTTATAGTACCGTACCTAAAATGACCTGACATAGAGGTCAGCGCCGGTTTTTGACACCACTATATGAGCAACTGCATATGCATTAAGTCGCCATCAATAGTGTTCTGAGGGATGTTGAAGATAAAGAGTAAATTGGAAAGTATGATGATACGTAAGTAATCCAGCATTTGCTATTTTGAGCTGCATGATAAATGTTTCGGTAGAAGGGAAAATGTTCCAAACCGAGTACACATTAAATTAGTAGCAAAGTTCAAATTTGCTACTATAATATGGGTGTCCGATAAAAGGTCATTAAAGAATTCAAAATAATTTTAACGGACAAAAGGCACAATGTAACTGCAAGAAACTGTGGCAAATCTTAGTGCCGGTATACGCCTGCGGAGTTAGCTGTTAATAAATATACAATATTTACGCCTCGAAAATAAAACTTGATATCTTGCAAATTGCAAAATTTACTTTGCTGCTAATATCTTTAGGAGATAAAATTGCTGTGTTGCTAGTTTGCTCAGATGACATATTTACTGTCACAAAATTAACTTTGGTAATGATGTGCCCATGCAGAATATACATGTGTTGCTACTATGTTAATGTCGCGAAAGAGAAATCCACCGTAACGAAAATTTATCCCGCTATTATTGTGTTGTAGTGTATAAGTTGGTTGAGCACAAAATTACTGCGATGCTAATTTTTTCATGCAGCGAAAGTAAATTTTGTTACAATACTAATATCCTCAGAATGTAAAATTGCTGAGCCTGCAATGTTTTCAATTAATACTGTAAAAATCTATTTTTATCAAGACAATTTTAAAGCATAGGTCTATTTTGTTCATAATTGTGTCTAATTGAGTCCTTATGTAGCCAATTTTAGGTGCCAAAAATGTATTATCTCCCTACCTAAATGAGCCAAAACCTTACAAATTGAAAATAATGGGTCTATTTGCATTATCCATGCCATATAAAGGCTCCATATAATTTTATGGACGTTATTTATCACCAGTGGTCTGTGGCTGTTAGGTTCTGGTGAGTGACGTATCATTGGTTTGCTAAGGTTGAGGAGCTTTAAATGTGATATCTATCACTTTAAATCATCATCATCATCATCATCATCATCTTCTTCTTCTTCTTCTTCTTCTTCTTCATCGTCGTCGTCGTTATAACAGGATTTTGTTTATAGCGATTTATTTCTGATACATGACAAGAGGATCGATATGCGCTAATTTCGAGGTGAAAGTGAGCCACCATGTTATTCGACAGATTCTCCCCTATCAGGAGTTTTGGCTCTATGCGATGTTGAGAACTGGTTATCAACACAGTTGTATAGCGCTTATATTCATCGGTTTCCTAGCATCTTTATTTAAAAATGGTCTGCTGCTCGGCTGTCAAACAGTAGTTAGCGTCTTGGCCTTCAGTGTTTTAAAACTATCAGACAAACCGATAGTTGATTAAGGTTCCATTTGGCCTAGTGATTATACTGATCTCAACTATTATTATTCCGTGGTCTAGTAGTCTTAGAAAAGGTATCAGTTATCACTGATCTGCATTTAGCGCTGTTACCCAGATTGCAGATTCCCTATCAGTTGAATACCCAGTAATTTCTTAAATGACTTCAAAGAAGTGAACATTTTTCTTGGTACATAAGTTTAATCCCTAACTACACTTTCTATAAATGTATATATGCCCCAATTTGTCTTCTTCAGTTCCAACTTTATCTTCATAGAATGATATTTTATACTTGTAAAAACTCCACTCAAGCTCATTCGTTTGGTAGATCTCTCCATTGATAGCTAAGAACATGTCACTTAGTTTTGCAGTTTTCAGCACGTCTCCTTACTTCCATTTCTTCCCAGCCCAAAATATGTAACATTTCCGTGACACTGCTCTTTTGTCTCAAATCACCCAGAACAAATCGTACTGATTTCCCTCGGATCTTTTCCAGTTCTTGTATAAAGTATTCCTGGTGTGGTTCCCATAAACTGGAACCGTACTCTGAGATCTTACCAACGAATTATACGCCCTTTACTTTACATCCTTACTACAACCCCTAACTATCCTGATAACCATGTGAAGATGTCTGTAATTACAATCCTATTTATGTGATTACGCCAAAGAAGGTCTTTCGTTATATTAACACCTAAGTACTTACAATGATATCCGTAAGGTGCTTTTATCCCATCAACACATTAATGAAAACTGTGAAGAATTCTCCTCTAGGTGAGACTTACAACCTCACTTTTTTCATCCCGTCTACCAGCATACCATTTTCTGCTGTCCTCACACAACATTTCGAGGTCTTTTTCTAGTCGCTCACAATCTTGCAACTAATTTATTAACCGAGCTCGATAGCTACAGTCGATTAAGCACGGCCAGTATCCAGTAATCGGGAGATAGTGGGTTCGAACCCCACTGTCGGCAGCCCTGAAGATGGTTTTCCGTGGTTTCCCATTTTCACACCAGGAAAATTCCGGGGCTGTGCCTTAATTAAGGCCACGGCCGATTCCTTCCACTTCGTAGGCCTTTCCTATTCCATCGTCGCCATAAGACCTATCTGTGTCGGTGCGACGTAAAGCAAATAGCAAAAAAGAAAAACTTATTTATTACTCTATACTCCAACATCATCTGCAAAGGAAGAAAACTATATCTATTTCCAGTACTTCACTCATATAGTTTTTTTTGTATAAATGAGAACACAAGCGAGGTATCTGTAGGAGTTATTTAACATATTCTGTTACTTATTTCTGGCGGTGTGTTGCAACTCCAGGAGTTTTTCAACGAAAATAGTACAGTAAAGTTTCTCAAGTCTCTGGGGCACACCATGCTATCAAAGTAAATCAGGTAATTACTGCTAGCGCAGAATGGGGGCACGTTAACTGCGGAAGAATTTTATGTTCCAACAGAGCTCTATGGCCGTGACACACTTCATTAAAATAACAGAAACTGCGCCATTATGGAACTAGCTGAGAGCAACTAACCTACTGGTGCGTGGGAAGAGAATTAATATTCTTAACACGTAACTACCAGAAATCTCAATTCCTCTGATCTGAATTTCGATGTATGTACCGTGTCCATTAGTGAGATGAGATGGTGATGCTGTACTATCCGTATAGCAAGTATTAGACTCCAATATTCCAGAGAAAAATTATTCGTGTTTTACTCAGAACTTCCTACCAATGTTGGTCCATTATTGCAAATTATACATTTTCCATCTAACTCATTACAGGTGGCCATCGTTTCACTCCATTGTGCCTATTTGGACTCATCAGTTGGTAACTAGCACACCTACCAAGATGCACGCTACCAAGCCTAATTGGACTTATATGTAGTGGAGGCCACTGCACAGGCTACTTAGTACCTCAGGCAGTGCCAATGCACTATGAGAAAGTTAGTCCCTTTTTACAATATTTGAAGCCTGCAACACCATCAGACGTTATTGATTTTTATTCCCATAGATAACTTGAAATATTTTTCCTACGTGAGTAAATTCACAACGCCAGTATTGGTCCGTTATTGTAAATTATAATGTTTCCAGCTAACTCATTCCTGGTTGCCAGCGTTTCGATTAGTGTTCCAATTTGGGCTCATCAGTTGGTAACTAGCACACCTAAAATAATGAGTTATCTTCCAAATTTAAATTTTTTAATGACGGACCAATTACTGTATATTAGAGTTGTGAAATTATTCATTCAGGAGGAATATTTCATATTCTCTACGGGAATCAAAATCAATATTTGAAGAAGCGGACTTTTGAACATTGTGTATAAACTGAATTTATTAAATCGGTGAACAATTACTTATTATGATTAGAAATACCACGTGAATGGATTAATCCACAGTAGTCTTCTAGGATTGTATTTGAGAATAGGCAAAAGGCTTATGTCCATTACTTCCCTCTTCATAAGCAGTTTATGTATCTTGAGAATGAAGCTGAGTGAGCATCATTTCTTCTAGGCAAGCGTTGTTCTTCTGCACACAGTCATACGATGGTTCAATCCCTTATCACTCTGATACACATGTCTCACAAATTCAGACAGTAATAGTCCTTCCTGCCGTTAAGTAACTATATGGACGTGATCAAACTTCGACATTGGCCTTCCCACCTTAACGTACAAATTCCACATGGAGTTTTAAAACAAGACGTCAATGCTTCATTTTCGGTGTTTCAGCCTTAACTGATATGTTTAGCGCCCTTTTATCTTGTATTGATTTAGAAATATAGAGATTACACGTACGATGTTTTCATGTAAAACCATTACCATTGAACATTTGAAGCTTCGGTTGAGCCTAGCAAAGCTTTCGATGTATGAAGAATAACATCCAAACTAGACATAGTCTTCTAAATCTTCCTTTTTATTTCTTCTCCTCTTTCACAGCGAATTTCTGAATCCCTTTAATACTATTTTCACATCATGTGACCCTGTACAGGTTAATTTATATGCACAGCATCATAGAACATGATTTTTCGAAACATCAGTATTGACGGATATTGCAACAAATCTGAAAAAATATTGTACTAGATGCCGTAGCTTTTCAGAAAAATATTCATGGTAGTTGGCATCTTCCATGCCCAAGAAGCGTAGAATTTATTCTTTGAAAATTATAATATTTTATCTTCTGACAAGCTGTTTTTTTCCATCGGTGAGGACACACATGACATACGAGATAGAGTTATAAGATCCTCACTGTATAGCTATCAAACATTAATGTC